>NW_026878052.1:0-23031 GCF_032173495.1 Musca vetustissima | reverse complement strand
CCCATTCTTGGAATCCTTGTTCCTCCCCTTCGTTCATGGTCTCTCACGCTAAACTGGTGGCACATATGACAATGCACCATTTACCAGTTTACAGCTCGGGCTATGGCGGTTGCATCCAGGTGAATGGTAGAGAGTAGGGATAAATTAAAGTGCCTTAGATTCCACAACCAGAACCAAAACAAAAAACATATGTCTGTGTGTAATTAGAGACTTGAGTATGTGCAAGAGCTAAACAACAACAACAACAGCAACAACCAATGATTTTACAGGTCTAGAAATTATCTGAAGTTTTAATTACAGGGCACACGTGTAAGCTTTCCACAATGGCAGGATGATTGATTTTCAAATGCATAAAAAATACATACGAAGCAGAATGTGGACAGAATTTACTGACAAAAGAAAAGTTGGTTCCGCATTAATTTTTTGTTGGTATATTTTGTGGATTTTTGTGTAAAAAAAAGTAAGAAAAAATTACTGCATATATTACAGCGAGGAATTAAGAGGAATCTAGGTCAAATAACATTCAAAAAAGGGAGCAGAAATTGAAGAGCAAAGTAGTAAAGAACCAGTAAGGAAAGTTCAAAAGTCGGACGGGACCGACTATATGATACCCTACACCACTACGGACACATACAAGAGGCGCTAATATATACAATATCCTGCAGATAGAACAGACAAATTATCTTTAGATTTTCCAAAACTTAACACACATCATATTGACTTAATTCAGTACGTTTTGTCAAATTTCGCGCCAATTGGAAAGTTTTTAGAGGCTTTGGTCACCATTTACATTAAAACGGGCGAAAATATATATATGGGAGATAGACTCAATTAAGTGCGCTGTGCCAAATTTCGTGCAAATCGAACGATAAATAAGGACTTTGGTAGACCATATACATAAAATGCACCATTTACATTAAATCTAAATCTGGACCGATTTGCAGGAAACTTAACACATATCATTCTAGACCTCATTCAGTATGCTGTGCAAAATTTCGTGCAAATCGAAATATATGTAGGGACTTTGGTGCACCATTTACATAATATCGGACGAAAATATATATGGGTGCTATATCTACATCTGAACCGATTTTCACGAAACTTAACACACATCATTTTAGACCTAATTCAGTAATCTGTGCCAAATTTCGTGCAAATCGAAATATATATAGGGACTTTGGTACACCATTTACATTAAATCGGACGGAAATATATATGGGAGCTATATCTAAATCTGAACCGATTTTCACGAAACTTAACACATATCATTCTACCCCTAATTCACTACGCTATACCAAATTTCGTGCAAATCGAACGATATACAGGGACTTTGGTACACCATTTACATATATATGGGAATATCTATCGGAAAACGGACAATATATATTCATTACGCTGTGCCAAATATATCTAAATCTAATTCATTACATGACTTCGGTGCACCATGGACGGAAATATATATGGGATATCTTCTGGACCGATTTTCGGGAAACTTAACACACATCATTCTAGATCTAATTCATTACGCTGTGCCAAATTTCGTGCAAGTCGAGACATATATATTTACTTCGGTGAACCATTTACATTAAATCGGACTAAAATATATATGGGAGCTATATCTAAATCTGGACCGATTTTCGGGAAACTTAACACACATTATTCTAGATCTAATTCATTTCGCTATGCCAAATTTCGTGCAAGTCGAAAGATATATATTGATATAAATCGGACGAAAATAAATATGGGAGCTATAGCTAAATCTGGACCGATTTTCAGGAAACTTAGCACACATCATTCTAGACCTAATTCAGTACGCTGTGCCAAATTTCGTGCAAGTCGAAAGATATATATTGACTGAGGTGCACCATTTACATTAAATCGGACGAAAATATATATGAGAGCTATATCTAAATCTGAACCGATTTTTCCCAATTTCAATAGAGTTCGTCCATGTGCCAAACAAATGAGCTGTGCCAAATTTCAGCCAATTCGGAATATAAATGCGACTTGTACTTTCTTTCCAATTTAACATGTACAGACGGACGGACATGCTAAAATCGACTCAGAAAGTAATTCTATGCATATTCTCAAAAGGAACCATGAGTCTATCTCGATTCCTTTTGCCTGTTACAAACATATGCACAAAGACATAATATCCTGTACCACAGTCTGGTGAAGGGTATAAAAATATGAATACAGATCCATGTTTTGACCATGTTTACAATGGTTCCTCTCTTGAGCCCCCCCGAACATCTTGAACTTCCTCGAACTGAAACTCATCTATAAAGACTCCCTGAGCTCTTCTAGCTTTAATCCGCCTAAAAAAATCACTGAGCTCTGCTAGCTACAGCTCGTCAATAAAGTTTCCCAGAGCTCCTCCGAGCTTCAGCTCGTCCTTAAAGACTCCCTTCGCTCCCCAAAGCATCAGATTTTTCATAAAGACTCTCTGCATTTACGAGCTGCAAGCTCGTCTACAAAGACTCCCTGAGATCTACGATATGCAACACGTATATAGAGACCGTCTGCGATCCACCGAGCTTCTGCCGTCTATAAAGACCCCTTGCGCTCCACCGGGCTTCAACTCGTCTATAAAGACTCCCTGAGCTCCACCGGGCTTCAACTCATCTATAAAGACTACCTGAGCATCACCGATAAAGATTCCCTGAGCTCCCAGAGCTTCAGCTTGTCTATAAAGGCTATAAAGACTCCCTGAGCTGCACCGAGCTTCAACACGTCTATAAAAACTCCCTAAGATTCACTGAGCTCCCTTCAACTCAGCCACAGATCATTTATTAAGACATCTGAACCACCCTACCTATCACCATCCATCTTTTTTATGGACCTGATAAAAAGGTAATTTATGTTCTCCTCAAATTATTTGAACAAATTTTCCAATCACATTTTGAATTTTAAATGCAAATACCATCCCGAAGAAAAGCCCGACAAAAATCTATTCATTCATTATCATCTCATTTTCGATTTGCAACACACCAATAAACCACAAACATGGGACACAACAAAATCTTTTTAAAAACATGACAAATTGTTTCAATAGCAAAACCAAAAGTATGTGAAAATATTTCACCTTCGCACATCAGGACGACGATCATGGTGATGATGATGAAGATGTAGATGTCCCTTAACCAGATTGACCACCAAATGAAAACAGAGGATAGAACTAAGAGGCAATAACATGGGACCCTGTGATGGCCTTCATTTAGGTTGTCAAATCGCAAGGAGTGGGAGGAGGGAAATTTAAGTGAATCGAAATGTTATTGGTCTGAGGAAAACACCTTTAAGGCGAGGGAGGAGAGAGCTGGGTTTCGAATCACCTACCCTTTTTACCTTGTGCAACTAAAACATTTGTACAATTAAGTTCTCGTTTTATGTTACGTTAGGAATTGTGGTCAGTGTTTGGAGATGTGTTGTGCACACGTATGCACAAAATTCCGCACCCACCCTCTCCCCAGCAGGCATGGTGTCTTTTTTTCTTTCATCAGGGTCAGATTGGTAAGTAACATCCTTTTGTACTGTGTTTTTTCTATTCATTCACATATTGTCATCCTGTTGCGTGGGTGTGTGGCTGTATATTTAAGTTTGGTTCTCTGTGTGAGGGATGTGATGACAAATCTTGTTGGCTCCATGTTGGTGGACCACAGGTATTCAGTTGCATTGCAAATCTATGGGAATACAATTGTATTGTTAGTATTTGGGGTTTTTATTTCCTGCTGCTGTACCATTTGCAAAAAGATATGTTTTTTTTCTGAGTTGTGTGTGTGTATGTGTACCATACAAAATTCGTAAAAAGGATACTTTTCAACGCACCCAGAGAATTTCAGGTGATTTCAAGTTTTCAGTACTCAACACCACCCTCCTTCAACAAAGCTCCCACCATAATCGTTGGTTTGTTCCAAAAACCAAACGAGTCTAAATTTAGAATTCATGCACCCAAACACACTCATACACATACACATGAGTTTGTGTATTCAACTGATGCAAACCATCCACCCACACCCAGCTTCACTACCCGCAGAGTTGAACTAAATTAATATCTGTGGTTTTTCGAAGAGGATGCATGAATGCACATGCACAGCTACAGTTTTCATGGAATATAATCAACTTTAATGGATGTCTAGTTTTGTATAGATTTAATTATGCTATCAATTGCGGGCTGGTCTTAACTAATTTAATTTTTCAAATGGCTGGGTATAATAGAAAAGTAGAAAAATGCATAGGAAACCTACGGCAGATCTTAAAAAATACATTGAATGCATACTCGTATATTACAAATACAATGCCTTCTAAAAAGATACCAAATTAATAGAAGTCATTAAGACCCACCGAGAGGTTTTCGTAAAACTTAGGTCCTTCGAAGTTACCAGAGCACTTTGGAGTATCCATCAACCATGACTCCCCTCTGTATTTGTATATTATGAACATCTTCGCTGTGTCAGTAACTCCTGAAACACCTATGACCACAGAAGAACACAGAGTTTTTGCTCGTCCTTATGAACGTTCTGACCCTCAACTCGTCTATAAAGAATCCCTGAGCACCCCGAGCCCCAGCATCAGTCTATAGAGTCTCCCAGAGCTCAACTCATCTATAAAGACTCTCTGGGATCCTCGAACTTAGTTTTTAAGGACTCCCTGAGCTTCATCTCGCCTATAAAGTGTCCCGGAACTCCTCGAGCTTCAGCTCGTCTGTAAAGACTGTCTGATCTTCCCAAGTTTCAGCTCGTATATAAATACTAGCTAAGCTCTCCGAAATTCAGCACGTCTATAAGGACTCCCTGAGCTCCCTTAGGATCGTCAATCCACACTGGAACACTTAATTACGGATTGCTAAACGAAGGGTCGAAGGAACGAAAGGGTCCTTCTACACATGGCGAGACGTATGTTACGATTTTAGTTTCCCTTGCACCATTCACCTTAAATCGGATGAAAATATATATAGAATCTATCTATCTATTTATTTTCACGAAACTAAGCACACATCATTCTAGGCTTAATTCAAATTTCGTGCAAATCGAAGAATATAGGGTCTTTGGTGCAACGTTTACCTTGAATCGGACGAAAATATTTATGTGAGCTATATCTAAATCTGAACCGATTTTCATGAAACTTAACGCTGATCATTATAGGCTTAATTTAGTACGCTGTGCTAAATTTCGTGCATGTCGAAAAATATATAGGGTATTTGGTGCACCATTAACCTTGAATCGGACGAAAATATATATGGGAGCTATATCTAAATCTAAACCGATTTTCACGAAACTATGTACACATAATTCTTGGCTTAATTTAGTACGCTGTGCCAAATTTCGTGCAAGTCGAAGAATATATAGGGTCTTTGGTGCACCATTGACCTTGAATCGGACGAAAATATATATGGGAGCTATATCTAAATCTGAACCGATTTTCACGAAACTTAGCATAGATCATTCTAGGCTTAATTCAGTACTTTGTGTCCAATTTCGTGCAAGTCGAACGATATATAAGGACTTTGGTGCACCATTTACCTTAAATCGGACGAAAATATATATGGGAGCTATATCTAAATCTGAACCGATTTTCACGAAACTAAGCACACATCATTCTAGGCTTAATTTAGTACGCTGTGCCAAATTTCGTGCATATCGAAGAATATATAGGGTCTTTGGTGCAACGTTTACCTTGAATCGGACGATAATATATATGTGAGCTATATCTAAATCTGAACCGATTTTCACGAAACTTAACACACACCATTCCAGGCTTAATTCAGTACGCTGTGCGATGTTTTTCATCCTCGCATCTTGTGATAGTTGGAGTCCGGTTTAATAAATTAAAGACGAAAAGGACACACAAAAATCGATGTTGAAAGACGAAATGTTCAAAAATTCTCATTCGATGTTACTGAAGAAATGTAACCTCAAAAAGTAAATACTATAGCTCCAAATGAGATATGGCGAATTTTAACTTCTTTGTATGTCTTTTATAACTGGAACAACCTCCCACCATATCTTCCATAATATATCTACAGATTGAGTATCATCTATTTATATATGATATCTCAAAATCAGATTGTCAATTTTATCTTATTTTCTATCAAGATCCACATCCACATAACCTTAATAGTACTCGTTTAAATTTGATGTAATTTCCACCTGTCACTTTACTGGTAGATTGGTAGGTAGATATGTGTCGTGAGTCCCTTAGAAATTGTGTGCACCTTTGTGTGTGCTTCGTATATAGTCTAGCATTTTATACACAACAATTGACCTTTTGATATGCCATATAATATTCTTAATGTACAAAATATGACAATTTATTGTCGTGTAAGAGGGTTATAACGAAAGGACAACACATAAATAATACAGAGCATACATTACTAAAGGGTGTATATTTATTGCTGAATATGATTTGGATGAACTACCAGCGTCTGAAACGTAAAGTCCAGCAGTGTCGGGGGCGGGGTTCAACATGTGGTACCCTAACATGTTTGGTCTTCCGACTATCATGCCTTATTTATGGTTATAATATTATATTTTCCATAATATTTAGTCCCCATTTAATACCCCTTTCCATAAATGATGATAGTTTAGTTTCTTTCTTCTGTGTGTGTATGTGTGTATATATGACTACTTGTGGAGATTATATAGCCACAGCAATATACAACACATATATGCACACAAAGCTATACCCTCACACACAACCACTCAAACCAAACACATGCATATATATACACACACACCTACATACATGTCAAACAATTTGTTTTGTAAACCTTACCTACAGAATTGGTCACAGTGTCAGAATTGTGGTCAATTGTTAAATGACAATAGACTAACGACCATAATGTCATTTCAGGCTTTCCATAATTGTGCGTGTGAGTGTGTGCGCCTAGAAATATATGTATGTGTATGTATTGGTGTAAGTGAATATAAATATCCTTGTGTGTTGTGTTTCCTTTTTGTATGTTTCTATGCTCCGCTGTGTACAACACATTTGGTCAATGAAAAGGTAAACATGTCAAGTGGTTAGAGGTGGGTGGTGGTGTGAGATGGTAGGTCATGTGTGGGAATGTTTAAGCTTATCGGAACTTTGAAAAATAGACAGAGGTTTTAACAAACAAAAATTTGGAATGGGGAATGTGGAAAGGGAACCATACAGAATATGGGAAATAAAAGAATATTAGAAAAAATCGGGACAAAAATGGTCGTAGTACATCCTTATTTTGTCAGAGACCTAAATATAATTTCCCCTAGTTCCACATACTGAAATCTGCACATATGTTGATTATCAGTACCCAATTTTGTTCTCTTCAGCTCCTAGAATACAGTCACATTTACGTCTTCACTAGAATCCATTTTTTTCTTGGATTCCTCTTTGATGTTGGTTAACTCCCAAATTGTTTACTCAAATGTCCAACATCATGTAGTGTTTGACCTGTTGGTTGGGTAGACTGATTCTCTTGTCTTGTCATTTAAGACTCTTTTATGTTTGTGACAGAATAATTGTCTACCTGTGTGGATGTACATATGTAAGCATGTGGCATTTGAATAAATACGGAATCTGTCTAATTCAAAAGGAGTAGAGAAGAAACAACTGATACGGCTTTTCAAAGGACTAACAAGATTTTTTTCAAGGACTATCAAAGGATGGATTTTTTAAATAATATTTTTAAAGGATTGGTCACCATAGGCGTGGATTTTTTGGAATAATATATTTCAGGGAATATCCATAGGCGTGAATTTTTTAATTCATATTTTTCAGGGACTATCCACAGGCGTATATTTTTAGATAATATTTTTTAAGGACTATACACAGGTGTGGATTTTTTAATATTATTTTATTCCGCTTCTGCGGAAGCGGCGATGGGGATAAGGTCTCCGGATGAGCAGGCGACAGTCAAATCTGCCAAAAAGAAAAAGAGCTTCCCGTCAGCCGATAGTAAGAGAAAGCTGAGTCAAACCAACGTCAAAGGAGACTGCCAAGAGGATCCACTGACGAGCGCAGACGAAGCTGGCTCTGATATCAGGAAAATGAGTGCTGAGTCTGAATCTTCGGCAAAGACCGGGAATCACAAAAGGACCAACCGGTATTTGCGAAAGAGGAAGATGACAGCAATAAGGAGCCATCGTCTTATGCCAATGTTAATTGCGGTCAACAGCAAGAGTATGGAGTACATACGACAAGGAGGGGACTCTATTGAACTGGATAGCTGCGCTTTCTAAGCGGACTATCTAATGCTGGAATTTGAAACTTCAAATAGCATAGAAGCTCTACGGAGATAGTGGCAAGCATTGGACCCATAGATGGAACAATGAAACTGAAGCTGGTGAGGAAAAAAGACATTCCTCAACTACAAAAGGCTACAGTCTTTGTCAGAGTTTGGGCCAGCGATTTCGACACGGAACGCATGCTCGAGGTCTTCAGCCTACAAAACATGACACTGCATGTGAAGAAATGGGAATTCTTCCACAAGTAGGAGAATGAGGAAGGGACTCTACTTGTGTTAGGCTTGGACAGGTCTTCAATGGCAAGTCTGGCTAAGTTAAAGCGCAAGGCGCACTACGTGTCCAATGCCCTTTACTACAAAATCGGGAAGGCAAGGATTGGAGACGGTGAAGCCAATGACAACAGCGAGGTGAAAGTACCCAGCAACAAAGAGGAGGGAACAGAGGAGAAGGTAACAGACTCCCAAGAAAACCGGTTACTGGAGGACAATTGATAGAAGTCATCCAGATTAAACTCCATCGGTGCGAGACGGCAACCCTGGTCCTGATGGAAAAAATAATAAGAGGGAAAAAACACATCGGTTTGATCCAGGAACCTTGGACGATTAAAACAGGGTCTCTGGATTAAATCATATAAATTACCAACTCTTTTATGAAAATATGGGTTCTCGTCCGAGAACCTGCATTATATGTCACAAAAATTTATGGCTTTTCTTCTCCGCAGAGTTGTCAACATCGGACGCAACTGTACTGAAGCAGGGCAGTGGTAATATTTACCTGGCTTCAGTATATCTCCCGTTCGACTCGCCGAAAGCACAGGAAACAGGTAACGAAGTACATCATATTGCATGGGGTCGTACAAATACTAACAAAAGGGACCTGGCTCTTCTAGGTTATTTGAATACTAACGATTTAATAACCCTTAACATAGGCAATTAACCTACCTTTGATAACAAAATTAGAGAGGAGGTATATGTTCAGCAAACTTAATAGATGAGATCCAGAAATGGAGAGTCTTAGAAGAGTACTCCTTTTCTGACCACAAATATAATATGTTCAAAATCCTACGGCCACCGCGGAAACCCATATACTTCCGAAACAAGTTCAAAAAACGGAGAGTTTATGGCAACCAAATTATGAGTGCCTAGACACGAATGACATAGACATTTCAAAAAACGGAGAGTTTATGGCAACCAAATTATGAGGCCTAGACACGAATGACATAGACAGGAACGTCAACAAATTAACGGAAGTAATTGTAAAGTCTTTCGAAGAAAGTTGTCTTCTTCAAGAAAGGAGATCTGCCTTTGAAAAGCCCTGGATAACAGGGGAGATTCGGAACAAAGGAGAAGATGTCCAAAAGCTTTACAACAGAGCACGTCGAAAAATTTGGTTTTTTGTAGTCGTATATGGTAACAAACCTCCGTCCCAAAAATTACTAATATTGGCCCCCTTTTTAGGGGTAGTCCCATATAACCCCATTTTTATACCTTTCACCACACTGTGGTACAGGGTATTGTGTCTTTGTGCATATATTTGTAACAGGCAAAAAATCGAGATAGACCCATGGTTCCTTTTGAGAATATGCATAGAATCACTTTCTGAGTCGATTTATGCATGTCCGTCCGTCCGTCCATGTATTTTTGTTAACAAAGAACAGGTTCCATTTATGATCCGATTTGGATGAAATTTGGCACAGGACACATAATTGGGCCAAGGACGAACCCTATTGAAATTGGAGAAAATCGGTTCAGATTTAGATATAGCTCCCATATATATTTTCGTCCGATTTTAACTTATTGATGCACCAAACTCCAATAGTGATCCGATTGAGACAAAATTTTGCACAGACTATTCAATTAGGTCTAGAAAGTTATATACCAAGTTCTGTTGAAATCGGTTCAGATTTAGCAAAATTTTGCACAGAGTACTGAATTAGATCCCGACTGATGTATGTGAAATTTTGTTGGAATCGTTTCAGATTTAGATATATAGCTCCCATATATAGTTTCGTCCGATTTAAAGTAAATTGTGCACCAAACTCCCAATATTGTTCCGATTGAAGCAAAATGTTACACAGAGTACTGAATTAGGTTCCGACTGATGTATGCGAAATTTCTATATCTAGAGGATATTGTAGATATTAACATGCTTTGCATGTACCCATAGTGGTGAAGGGTATCATATAGTCGGCCCCGTCCGACGTTTGAACTTTCCTTACTGGTTTAAATAACATTTTTGAAGGATATTTTTCACTACTTTTAAATAGTTTTTATTTTCGCCACATTTTTACTTAGTATTTAAATTCTAGACAAAAATTAAAGTATTAAAATAATCAGATTTCAAAAATTTGCTGTCCTTTAAGTTTTTAATTTGTTCTTTCCTTTCGCAATTATAAATCCTGTTTCCTTCATTTGTTATGAAACACAAACGCACACAGTCACACACCCTGCTACAAAAAAAATGTCTAATCTTCTTTTGTATTTTGTATCAAATTAAATCCTTATGAAAATAAACTACAAACGCACACATACACGCACGCACAATTTAACACCAACAAACATAAACTAAAGATTGACTATAACATAAAATTCTCGATATATTTAATTAAATTTGAAATTTAAATTACGAATATTGTAAAAATTGTCAACACCACATGTCGGATGCAGCAGCATCAGTAGAAGAAGAAGGACAATGACCAGTATAGTGTGTGTGGAAGCCATGTCAGAAAGGCAGGCAAGCTGACAGACTTACTGACGAACGTAAGGACGGACATGTATATATACATATGAAAATAATGTTAAAGCCTTCGGCCTATTTTAGACATATGATATGTTCTATTAAGGAAATGTGAGTAAGTTAATCGATTTCAATGTAAAACTACTGCTGTTGATGCTACTGCTGCTTCTGCCCCTGAATGCAGGACGAACTAACTGACTGGTTGGCTGCCTGCCTGCAACTGCAAAATATCAAAAATGGAATTAAGGACCACAAACATCAGTTGCAATCATTGCAACACAATGACACACACACACACAGACGGACAGTAACAACAGCATTGACCGAACAACAAGAAATTTTAATGGCCAACAACAATGGAAGATGACACACATACAGACGTAGTGTTGAATAGTTTTCGTCGAAAAAAAAACATATTTCAAAAGCCACAATATCAGTTAACAGAGAAACTCTATTAAATTGGCATTAAAATTATACAGATAAAAATGGGCCACATTCTGAATAAAGGATAAAGGAAAAAATGCAGAATCATAGCCGGGATTTTTAGGAGTACTTTTTTCAAGGACTTGCAGATTTTAATTTATTTAAGAATATTTTTGAAGAAGCCATCCTTAGGTATTGCTTCATCTGATTTTTTTTTTTTGAAAAATCCTTTCATCGGCGGGGATTTATTGAAGAATATTTTTTCAAGGATCCATTCATAAGCTTAGATTTATTTATAAATATTTTTTCAAGAGCCATGCATAGGCGGGGAATATTTTAAGAAATTTTTTAACGACTTGTAGAGTCCTATGCGTGAATTTATTTAAGAATATTTATAGGGAATAGCAGAGCTCTAGGCGTGACCTAATTTAAGATTTTTTTTAATGACTTGTAGAGCTCTAGGCGTGGCCTAATTTAAGAATATTTCTTTTCGAGGACTGGTAGAGCCCTAGGCGTGGCTTAATTTAAGAATATTTTAAGGAATATTTTTTAGAATATTTTTTAGAATATTTTTTTTAAAGACTAGCATTCTAAGAATTTCTTTAAAGAAATACTAGATATCTGGGTGCAATTTTTTTAAAAAAAATTTTTCGTAGAACTAACAGTAGAGTAACTTCGGGTAATGTGGACCACCATTTTCTTTTTTTGATATTGTGGGCGTAACAACGGTAAAAAATAAAAACAAATTGTTTTCACAGCATGGTAGATTTGTTGGCTAATTATATTCCAGGTCAAAAATTATATATATTTGTCCATAAAAATGTTATTGCATTATATTTCAAAAAACTCTAAACTGCATATAAAAATAACTTGGCGGGTAATGTGGACCAGTATGTGTGGGTAATGAGGATCAGTAAGTTAAAGGTAGGTTGTGGATTAATTGTGATAAATTTCAATTTATTGCACTCTTGGGTAACAATGAATGCAAAAATATATAGGTCCATGTTTTGGAATTGCCCCCATTTAAGGGTACCACCCCATTTGCGGTATTTTGAAGGTCCTTGCTTCATTATCCAACCGAGGACCCTATAATTTCGGATATCGAGTTTTCAGAGGATTGAATACCTCCTCGCAGATTAAATGCGCCTTTGTTTCGAACTCGTCCTCATGAAAATGTCCCACTTTTTTATAGTGGTCCACATTACCCGACATTGAATATTTTTATTTAAAAATAATTATCGGCTTCAAAAATGAATAAAAATTTAAAAATAACCGAGAAAAACAAAATGTTCGACTATTTTACAAAATCGTTCGACTATTGTGCTAAAAAAATTTTCAAATCACACTTTTGCAATCAGAGCTACATTTTCACCTACTAAATTTTGAACATTGCAATTATTTATTAAAAACCAAGTTTGATGTTTGTTTTCACTAATTAGGAAAACATTTATCAAGGCGGCATTGGCATATTTCAAGCATTTTCTTAGTTGGTCCACATTTGACGCATGGTCCACATTACCAGAAGTTACTCTACCCGAGGCTTAAATTTTGGTGATATTATAATAATATTCGATTTCGATTTAGCCATGTTCGTTCCACGTTTCGAACCGCCTAATTTTCAACATTTTTAAAGTTTTACCCGCATTTTGCCATCTAAGTGACTGTAACTTAGCATTCCATGTTCTTGGAGAACGAGAAACATATTTCCAGAAAAATAAAACTCCCGCCCTATTTATCTTTCGATGGTCTTGGATGGGCTTAAATTTCTACTCATAGAAATTATTGGATAGTGAGAAACCTATTTGCGGAAGATGTTCAATATAGGTCGCAGTTTTGAAATAGTTCCTTTATAAAAGTCACGTCCCATGTTCGGTATTGTGAAAGCTTTAATCGCCCTAGTTGTTGTTGTAGCAACTTCCTAAATGTTTCGTATAATATTTTTTATATTATTCTGGTTCCGATTTCTCTGTTTCCAGCTTCAAGAAGGTTGCAATCTGGATCAACAGCGTCCAAAGCGATTCCGGAGGCAGATGATTGTGTTTAGCAAGACAGTTAAAGAGATGCAGCGTATCGTGAGGTCCAAGTCCACACGCAGGACATGTGCTTGGTATCGAATATTAATGTGCTTGGTAACGAATATTAATTGGGCTAAAACCACTCTCGTTTGTCTAGGCAGTTGTCGTTCTTCTGCGGCTATAGATGGTGGGTGGACTCCAAGAACTGCATTCATGTGGTATTGGTCCATTGCATGGGCCACTGCTTCCTTGTGAATGCTAGCAATTCCTGCTCGATAAGCCTGTTGATTTAGAGGTTCTCTCTTAAACCGTTTGATTTTTCTCTCTCTAGGTTATATATGTCTCTCCTTACATGCCTAGGTGAGAGAATCCTATCCATAAAATGAAGGCATGGATAACACCCAAGCAGGTACTGCATCGACAACATCCTGTTGTGACGATATACGGGGAAGACCATTGCCTCCACGTGTAAATGGTCTACTGGTGTCATAAGGAGGCACCCTGTCGCAGATCTCAAGGCTGAATTCTGACAAGTTTGAATGTTCTTCCACTGAATGAATGTTGAATGTTGTTTGAGGACCATATTACTGCTTCTTTCCTTATCGCAAATAGCATGAGTTAAATAAAATATCGAACGTTACTCCCAAAATTTTGGGATAGTTTGTCGTCGGAATTAGTACACTATCGATGTGGTTTTTCGGGAGCTTTATTTCAGCCATCCATGTGGTGAACAGAGTGGCTGTTCTTGCATCATATTCCACAGATGAAAGAACAGTACTAAATCAGCTATATAGACATTTAACCTTTCACAATGGGGACCCGACGCCATGATCATACAATCATCCGCATACATTACGATCTCCGTCCAGTGGTTGTAGAATTGCAATTAACAATTGATGAGTCAAGCGCCACTAAAACTGTTCTGTCGTACGGCCTGTTCTGGTTAAGTCCTCTGCTATATGGTTGCCAATGGATTACAATGTTTGCCTGGCTTCAGTAGCGGGACCAACCCGCCTATTTTCCACACCTCAGGAACAATGTGGCTGGCTAACGACAGGTTGAATGCAGCAGTTAACTTATCTACTCTCGGCTCATCCAGTTGATTCAGCATAAATCTTTCGAGACCAAGGCTTCGGTTTAGCCACTTTTTCCGCTTATGCTCGCATACTAATCTGTTGACTTAAGGGGGAAACTCGGCGTTCGGAGGTAATGAAATCGGGTGGTCTATTTACGGAGACGTTGATGAGATGGTAGTCTGAACCATTTATCAGACCCGGTGCCACAATGGTGATGTCCGGTGAACTATAGCAATCTCGTCTAATTCTCGTGGGGTCATCCCCATTCACGTGCAAAACGTGGAGGTGCCAATTTGCTCTGCCAGCGTTGTACCCCTCAGGTCATTACCTTAACTATTACCCTCATACAATCCATGTATGGGTCACTAGTGTCTAGCTCAGACGAAATATGTCTGTACTGCACAGAATGGCATTTGAAGAGCGCAAGACCCCCACCTCTGCTTCTAATGTGATTATTTCGTAAAACGCTGTAAGCATCGCAAAAGCCCAATCTACTGGTATCAGTCAGCTTGTATTCTTGGACCATGGTATTATTCCGATTCATAAAATCTAATCTAAATTACAAAAACAATGCATTTCATGGCCGTTGTATAGAAACATGTGGTGTCAGGTTTTGCGTCTGATGCAGAAGAAGCTGTGGGTTGTCTCATAGTTCTGAGGACGGTTAAGACCTGAACAGCAGCGGAAATGCACCCATCCCATGCATCTTTTGAATCTAAACGACGTTGATCTGTGGTGGATGAGCTTCCGATAAACGGAACAGAACCAAGGTCCGGGGTTTCTTTCTATCCCGCCACAAATGTTCGGAGCATAAATGTCGCGGGATAAAATGTCTCTCCCATTAAAAAAATACGGCACAAACATATAGCAGTTGAGATGGCATACCATGGTAGAGTCAATCCGGTACATAGAACAGGCCGCCGCGGCATTATCCAGCTCTAGTGGTTGTAATTTGGCATTCGATGTTCTTGGAGGATGGGAAATGCACCCATCCCATGCATCTCAACGACGTTGATCTGTGGTGGATGCGCTTCCGATAAACGGGACAGAACCAAGGTCCGGGGTTTCTTTCTATCCCGCCATAAATGTTCGGAGCATAAATGTCGCGGGATAAAATGTCTCTCTCTTAAAAAAAAAATACGGCATAAACATATAGTAGTTGATGTGGCATACCCTGGTAAAGGAATTTCTCAGAGTCAATATGGTGCATAGAACCGGCCGCCGCGGCATTATCCAGCTCTAATGGTTGTAATTTGGCATTCGGTGTTCTTGGAGGCTGGGGAACATTGTTGGCAGAACTATTTCGATATAGATCCATATTTTTACATATATCCCATATAAAAATCCTGCAAAATTTTCCATATTTTTGAGGTTTTAGCCACATTTTACAACCTTTTTTGCAGAGACCTTAATTGACACTTCAAGTACTTGGAGGGTGACATACACCTATAATGAAAATTGTCAATAGATGGCCATAGTTTTTAGCCAATATTTAACCTATGCCAAAACAGGTCCTTGTTTTGGCAAGGGATGGGACTTCCCTATTTCGGAAATTTTTCCAACAGTGTGAATTTAGTGGGTAGTGGTGTGAATTTATTGGGTAAAAAACTTATTCACTTTAAATTTCTATGTATATATATATAGGGGTCGTTATATATGAAGATCCCGCCCTATTTTCGGTATTTCCATTCTCCTGGCTGTATTTTGGTATTTCGGACTCTCGAACAATAAAAAAATAGTTCCCATATCATTTGACATTCAGGCGTTTTTATGGTTAAACAATTCGACCGAACATAACGGGAATGGAGATCTGCACAACGAAAATGCATGGATGTTTGTAAAATGATCGATCGAAAAATAGCGAGTCAAATCGGCAAAAATTTTTGTGTGGTAAAAATGAAAACATTACTTATTTTGGCGTATATGTTCCCTCCAGGATGACATAATTCGGAAAAGTTATCGATGTATGGAATAGGTTATGTTGAAGAATGTGCAGCCACCAGTTTCCAGCTATTCACCATCCTTACATGGAATACTCCACACCATTGATGTCCGAGTGATGATCTACATAACTATGCAGTGACCTGTGTGACTGTGTGACCAGTGAGTTTGATTTCCCTTTTTTGCAACAGATATAAGGTAGTTCTGCGTTGTGAATTCTAAGTCCAGTAGGATTTTAAACTTCTTCGGGCTCCGTAGACCATCTTTTGCCGGCTTTCTCGCCGATAGGTGGTCGTACAGATCCCTCAATCCGTAGACCTGCCGACTGTGCCCCCTCGGACGAAACTATATATGGGAGCTATATCTAAATCTGAACAAATTGTAACAAAACTTCACAGACATCAGACTGGACCTGATCCAGTGCGCTGCGCAAAATGTTGTCCCAATCGGTGAATAATTTACATAAAATCGAACGAAACTATATATGCGAGCTATATCTTAATCTGAACCGATTTTTTCCTTGGGCCAAATAAGTGAACTGTGCCAAATTTCATCTAAATCGGATAATAAATGCGACATGTACTTTCTTCAAAAAACTACTGGGATCTATAACGACAATTTTGTGCAAAAATCTGTCCAGTAGGATTTTAAGGTTCTTCGGGCTCCGTAGACCATCTTTTGCCGGCTTTCTCGCCGATAGGTGGTCGTACAGATCCCTCAATCCGTAGACCTGCCGACTGTGACCCCCTCGTGCTATTTCATTGTCATTTTGTTCACTATGCCCTAGAATCTAACCAAGATTTTTGTGGTATTTAATTGTACGTTATGTTCTTAATCGAGAAATAAAAAATTACCTACTATTCGAAAATCTTATTGGTCTTCCAAAATATTCATATCCCTCTAGAATGTCTCATAAGATTTATGAAAATAATTTTTGTAGGTATTTCAATTCGAATAGCTTTAAGTATCAACCTAAGGCGTGGATTTAAAAAACGAGTGTTTTTTAAGTATCAACCTAGGGAGTGGATTCTTTAAAAGAACCCACATCCTAGGAGTAGTAGCAGGATATACATTGCTTCCATAGTGCGACATCTACCGTGTTTTCAGCATAGCATAATTTAAAAATTTTATTCTAATCAAGAATGTGGGGTTTCAGGTGAATATTTCGAGGTGTTGCAATCGAAATGTCAAATTTAAATACATACTGCACCGTGTGGTTCTGCAGTAACCTGTTATGATCCCTACACTAAGTTATTATAGGAATTTCTACGTCTGGTTTTGAGGTTCAGCAACCAGGTTTCTCAAACCATTGCCTCACAGCAGATATTGTTTGATCCGTATGATTTCCGGTCCTATGGAATTCGTGCAATAATAATTATACCTCTCTCATGAGAGGGTTGGATATGAAGATATGTTTACAGTATAGCTATTTCGATGTTGGAAGTGGCTGCTTCTCCGGAAGAGGAAAGTATAACTTGGCCAAGACGTTCAGCACCTCCCATTTCGTCCTCCTCGGATAGATTTTTCTAGCAGTTGAGTATTCTCCACCCATAATCATACATACCAAGACCTTCGTTCTGCTTCTTAACCAACTTCAATCTTTTTTCTGTGCCATTAGAAATGGTGAAATGCACATCGAAGTTCCACACGGTATCAGCATCTCATCTTCCTCTATTAGGAGTTTATAATGATACATCGACATTAACACATTTCTATATGGTGACAGGTACGGATCGACGATCATAGTTTATGGCCTTAACTCCTTTGTACAGGGTTACCTGACCAAAATGAAGATTCTCTTGAACTCTGTCAATGATTGCTGATATTTATAGTCGTTCGGGATGCCTGACAGAGTATCAGTGTCGTCCGGCTTCGTCTTCGACTACTGGGACCCTTGCGTCGCGGTAGAATATTTAACTTTTATCTTCTCAATCTCACTCCTGAAGTGGTCCTTATCGATGCAAGTGATGTATACGAAGCATTTTTTTTTTGGGCTACAAGATTCTTTATTGTTCTTTTCTCGGCTGGCTACTTCTAATCTGAAGGTTCTTTGTGGTATTTAATTGTACGTTATGTTCTTAATCGAGAAATAAAAAATTACCTACTATTCGAAAATTCCCAAAATATTCATATCCCTCTAGAATGTCTCATAAGATTTATGAAAATAATTGTATTATTTTAATTCGAATAGCTTAGAAATCATTTTGCTTAAAATTAACCAGCATTCTGGCATGACAGGACTCTAATCAAAATTAGTAAATTCGAAACATTTTGGGGGGGACATTTTCTTGTATCATTAGTTCGACACTTTATGTTATCCATACATATGTATTTCTAGTAACAACGTTGAAAATGTGTTAGTATTGCTTCTGATGCTGTTGTTGCTACTGATGACGCTGATACTGTTGACTACTTGAAAGCGCTCCAGTCGGCTCATCCAGTCTGCAGATCAACAAAATTTAAATGGCAACTAAATGATTTCTCTTGTTATCCTTATTTGTGGTTAGGCTATATTTAATGGACAAAAGTATTGCTTGAAAGACTTATGCAAATGTGTGTGTGTGTGTGTATTTGTGAGTTTATCTACTGGCTTCAAATGTTCGTATTCGTGTGCCTGTGTGTAGATTGTTCAATATAGACTTGCCCTGGCTCCATTCAAGAACTCAATCATTTCGAATTGTGTCCACATACCTTTGAATGGATAGACATTTTGTGATTGTCTCCCAAGACTTTGAATTTGTTAAAATGAATAGCTTGGCCTGGTCTGCTCTAATGTTGACATATGTATGCCTATGGTAATGATATCTCTTCTATTCGGCAGTTCATAACGAATTAAATTAACACTATTGATATGTATGTATTTATGAAAATATGAAGATAATTGTGTATGGTATGTAAATAACTATTACATTTTGAAGTTATGTTTCTATAAGAATGAAACTAATTTCGTAAGATTGTTAGGAAAACTAATTGGAAATATAATAATGAGGGTTAGTTAGTTAGTTTTATAGGGTATAACCGGAAAGGTCAATATGTTAGTACTTGAAATAAAGGTATTGACATATGGTGAAATGAGTTGGGAATGTCTCAAGAACAAAATACACAAATTGTCAATGTTTGAGGAAAATCACTACTACATTTCGATAGTATGATGTAGGCAACACTAGTAGTAATGTAAAGTAGAGGAATTTAGGTGGCAAAACGAACCATGGAAATTATACAGTTTTCGTGAGCGATTAAAAATCGGATGAGAGTAAAACTAGTTTGAGTATCAATAAATATGACGATATGAGAAGAAAAATCTGATTATCTTAAAACCGGCCAAGGTAAAATCATAGAATTACCTTGAAATTTTAAAAGGACCGGGAAAAGCTACTAATCAAAAAATAGATCGTATAAACCCAAACAAGGACCACCACAACTGCACAATGTGTTAAACAGTAGGGCAGCCCTATCACATAGAACAGACTACGACATCATTTACTTAGCTGAAATAACCGGTAAGGACAGTTCAAAAGTCCGACGGGCCGCCTATATGATACATACAAGAGATTTTAATATCTACAATAGAACAGACATAGTATATTTTTAGGAGCATTGAGATGAAATCTGGCGAAATTTTACTCAATCGGACAAATATTGGGAATATGGTGTAACATTCACAAAAAATCGGACGAAAGTATATATGGAAGCTATATCTAAATCTGAACCGATTTTAACAAAACTTCGCAGACATCAGTCTGGACCTAATTCAGTACTCTATACAGAATTTTGTTCCAATCGGACAAATATTGGGAGTTTGGGGCATCATTTACATAAAATCGGACGATACTATAGATGGGAGTTATATCTAAATCTGAACTGATTTTAACAAAACTTCGAAGACATCAATCTGGACCTAATTCAGGACTCTGTGAAAAATCGGTCAAATATTGGGAGTATGATGCATCGTTCTTATAAAATCGGACAAAACTATATATGGGAGCTATATCTTAATCTGAACCGATTTTAACAAAACTTTGCAGACATACGTCTGGACCTAATTTAATACTCTGTTTAAAATTTTGTCCCAATCGGACAAATATATATAAATATTGGGAATTTTGTGCATCATTTACATAAAATCGGACGAAACTATATATGGGATCTATATTTTAATCTGAACCGATTTTCTTCAATTTCAAAAGGTTTGTCCTTGGACCAAATAAGTGAACTGTGCCAAATTTTATCCAAATCGGATCATAAATGCGACCTGTACTTTGTTCACAAAAATACTGGGATCTATAACGACAATTTTGCGCAAAAATTTGTCTTAGTCTTCACTACCCGAAATTCCGCTAAAACCTTCAAAATACTGATAATGGGGTTCTACGAAACCAATCTACAAAACAAAAATTTATTTTTTTAAGTATCAACCTGAGGCGTGGATTTTTTTAAAGAACCCACATCCTAGGAATAATAGCAGGATATACATTGCTTCTATAGTGCGACATCTACCATGATTCCAGCATAGCTTAATTTAAAAATTTTATTCTAATCAAGAATATGGGGTTTCAGGTGAATATTTCGAGGTGTTGCTATCGAAATGTCAAATTTAAATACGTAATGCACCGTGTGGTTCTGCAGTAACTTGTTATGATCCCTACACTAAGTAATTATAGGAATTTCTACGTCTGGTTTTGGAGGTTCAGCAACCAGGTTCCTCAAACCATTGCCTCACAGCAGATATTGTTTGATCCGTATGATTTCTTTTCTCGGCTGGTTACTTCTCATCTGAAGACACCATCCTCTTCACAGGTACATAATATGAGAGAATTTTGGTCCTCAGAGATGTAGGAGCCTCGACACGGCTGTCGTTTTCTCCATCTCAGTCCTTGCAGGGGTGCCTCATCGACGCTTCATAAATACACCCGTCTGGATCTGTTCGATCAATGAATGCAACTAGTCGTTCGTCTGCATGGTATCCGACTCGACCGTTGCGTGGTGGTCCTCTTCGACGCTACCGAATATGACTGCACTGAACTTCTCGCTGCTTCTGAAGACCACATTCTCTTTGTTTCTCAGATATGTGAGAACATTCGATGATTCCCACATTGCTTGATGCTTTGGATTTTTGCAGCTGTTTCACTGTCTTAACCGTGGTTTTGGCTTTTGACAGTGGACGATCTAGATACGCCCGTGTCGTACTTTCTAGACGATCTGGACATACCCTTGCCTTACCTTACACTGCTTGATGATGCCATGGATCTCTTTTCATCCAAAGATCCCTTCGGAGGTTCTCATTGAGTAGAGATCCCTGACTCAATTCTCCCAGCTGTACGTGGGATACAATCTCACAGTCTTCTCCCACCAATAGGGGGTTATCTAGAACAAAAATTTTAGGAGATAACCCTGGTTCTGCTTTTTTGACTGTGTCGCATTTGGTGAATTGTTAGTTTTGCCTCGTTTTTCCGAAGGCGTTTGTGGAATTCATTTCTAGGTGATCTGAATGTCTCATTGATGCCATGCATCTTTTTTTATGCAGAGGTTCCATTGAAGGTTCTGGTTGAGTAGAGATTCCTTTCTCCATTTCCTCATCTGTACTTGGGCTACATGCTCACGGTTGTTTCCGGCGCTTAATTGCAGTCATCTTTGCAGGATATGTTAGAATTATTTTAATCAAGAAGTCTCTCACTATGTTATCCTAATAAGTTCTGCTGAACTTCCGCATGAACTTGATATTTTTATTGCTTGAAAAGATTTCTTGTGCGTGATCGTAACCGTATCCCATTCGATAAACTGAAAATGTGTCGTCCTCCAGTATCCCCTTTCTCCTTCGAATGTTTCGTTAGCATTAGCGCAATTGGGAGTAATTTTTCGTTAGACAATCAGCACCACTTCCCCGCCCTCAAAAACCTAACTTCCCCCAAAGTCCTTTGCTCCAAATAACATATGTTTTCCGTATGTTATGAGCACAGTCTGCAAAGCACCTAACCCTTTGTCCCTATTAACGAAAATTAAGTACTACTCCTCTAACATGCATTATTGCAAGTTAAGTCCATTAAAATGTAACCTCCCAAAAATTTGGGAAATGACACCACTTGACCTCTGAACCCTGAAAAGAAATTGCTTTCCAGAAACGGAAGAACAACCGTAGCTATAACCAGCAATCACATCCGATTATTATTACCATCACATAGATAGCTGGCCAGCTAGCTACATCTAGCTGGTGATGTTTCTGGAATTGTAATGAACCATGACTTTTGATGTCAATTACCAGCCAAAAAGGGTCGACAGCGCAAAACGGAATAATATAAGAAATACTAAAACGACAACTACTACGACCAGGCATCATCATCACCATCCTCAGCATGCAGCACACAAAATGTCAATGGGTGTCATTTAGGTTAGCACCAAATGTTACAATGACACCATCAAAAATGTTCTGGCAAAAAAAGCAAGGAACACATTACAACTCCGACATTGGCCATCACATTACAGCTGGTGTTACTTGTTGGAGGACATGACAGGACAACAAAAAAAAAACAACTTTAAATAAATCCACGCCTCAGTTGGCCCTTGAAAAATATTCTTTAATAAATCCACGCCTCAGTTGGCCCTTGAAAAAGATCAATAAAT
>NW_026878051.1:0-23181 GCF_032173495.1 Musca vetustissima | reverse complement strand
AATATTGCTATTATAGTGAAAAAATGATTTTAAAAATTAAACAATTCAATTTCTTATTCTAGTTTTTAAAACAAATTTAAAATTATATAATGTAAAAAGTTAAAGTTAAAAAGAAAAAATCATATTCACATCTTTTACAACCTAAGCATTACCAATAGCTCAAAGAAAAGACAAATAAGAAAGCAAGCGGGCGGATTTAAGTCTCTTAAAATTTAAGCTGATCTTGGAAAGGCCTTCTCCATCGTCATCATCCAGTGTGGGTAAGTCTCTTAAAAACTCATTTAGTTGTTAGACTACTGAGAATAATGTAGAAGCATATGTATATACATAAATGCTATTTACACTCTTAAGTAGGGTGGTAATTTGCATTTCGCTTTTAGTTTAACTTTTTTTCTTTTCTTTTGAGCTACATCATTACGCATAAATGAGACAAAAATAGAAAGAGAAATTATCTTCTCTTCTTTATCGAAGCTGATAATAAACAATAAATTTTTTTGAGTGAAGTAATGTACTCCACAGTTATATTAATTGCATTTTGATGGTTTATTATCAGTTTTGTTTTGCTCTTGCGCGTTTGATGATCTATCACTAGAATTTCATTTGTATAATTTTTGTTTGTTTTGATTATGAATTTTTGATTGATTTAGTTGTAATACCATTTCTTTACTTTACAGTAGGTTACTGTTAAGAATAATGTTAGTTTTAAGCTTTTTGTTAGTATTTTTTCACCTAAAAGGAGTATAGTGATTTAAAAGAATTTTGTTAAAAATCTATAATTAGAAATAAAAAAATATGTGAATTGAAATTAAAATGATGGCTTAAGGTATTTTTTCTAGAGTTCCTCAATAATGACAACAGAAGCAATGGAATGATAATGTAACTTTTGTGTATTTTCGGGGTCCATTCAAATTAGTCGCCTAATGGACATAGGAAGGAGGGGGTATAGAGGCGAGGCGCTCCACTACATCTTGGAGAAGCCCGAATATCTGAGGATCATTTTACAACCAATATTCTAACGTCGGGGTATGTTTTGTTTTTTTTTATTTTTTCAGATTTTTTAATGATTTCTATAAATAAGATGTTGTAACGTATAATAAAAAGGGAGTTAATTTATTATTGTAGTGATAATCAGGATATAGGAAGGGCAGGACTGAACCCCCCAGCCGACTGCTTTTGCTAGTACTCCAGAACTCCCACTGTTCTATCCCATCCTATTGACCATTGGTCTGCATAGACTTAAACTTAATAATTTCATTCGATATTATGCCAGGATTTTCTCGGTACATTACAATCTGGATATAGTTTCTATATATAGTTTCGTACGATTTAAGGTAAATGGTGCACCAAAGTAAATATGTATCATTCGATGTGTACGAAATTTTGCATATTGTACTGAATTGAGTCTTGAATGTCGTATATTAAGTATCAAAACAAAAAAAAAAAAAAAATCGTTTCAGATTTAGATATAACCCTTCACCACACTGCTGTACAGGGTATTATGTCTTTGTGTATATGTTTGTAACAGGCAAAAGTAAACGAGATAGACATATGGTTCCTTTTGAGAATATGCATAGAATCACTTTCTGAGTCGAATTATGGATGTCCGTCCGTCCGTCTGTCCATGTTAAATTGTAAACAAAGTATTTTTGATTCGAATTGGTTGAAATTTGGCACAACTTATTTATTTGGCTCAAGGATAGAGAACCCTATTAAAATTGGGGAAAATCAGTTCAGATTTATATATAGCTCCCATATATATTTTCGTCCGATTTTAGGTAAAAAGTGCACCAAAGTTTCTATATATCTCTCGATTTGCACGAAATTCTGCATAACATACTGAATTAAGTGTAGAACGATGTGTATTATATTTAGTAGAAATCGGTTCAGATTAAGATATATTCAGATTAAGATATATAATGAAACCTTTTCCAAATTAAATGAAACCTTTTCCAAATTAAATGAAACCTTTTCCAAATTAAATGAAACCTTTTCCAATTGAAATGAAACCTTTTACAAATAGAATGAAACTTTTTCCAAATTAAATGAAACCTTTATACTTATCTAAAGAAATAATAATAATTGCAGTAATTTTAAACCAATATTAGAAAATTAAATCAAAGAATATTAACAAATATAGTTGTATGGCTATGTAATTAACATTAATATTCTTTAATTCGGTGTGATTTCATTTAATATCTTTACTACATAAAACTAGATAAATAGTAATACAAACTGGGGTATTTCTTGACATTTTAATAAATAAATATTTAAGAACAAGAATTGAATACCCGGTCCTAAATGCGAAATACATATTTGACTTAATAAATTGGTAACTGTTATCTTAATGACTTGCAGCTTGTGGGATTTTCAAAACCATGTCCATAACGTAGTTAGAACAATCTTGCCGACTAAGCTTTTGAATACTTCGCTCGATTACATCAACAATGTTATGTTCCATTGAAATGTCGCACAGCTCAGCTCTTGCACATAATTTTATTTTTGAAAATGCATTTTCAATTGGATTTAGCATTGGAGAATAAAGCGGTAAGAATTTAAGGTTGCATCTTTTGGATTCGATCAAATTTTTGATGTCATGTCGCTTGTGTATTTGAGCGTTATTTTCCAACTCTGGATTGATTTTCCCAAAAAAAAAAAAAATTTCTATAAATAATTTAAATCTGTCTGCATCCACACTGGAATTAGAAACGATTGTGTGATGTACAACTCCCGCGTTGTTTATTGCTGCAATTATAGTGGCATTACGATCTCTGACCGTAGGCAACACAATGTGTGCTCTTGTTCCTTGTCTTGAACGGGATTGGGTTCTTCGTATGTGAAGATTAAATCCATGTAATATGTTAATATGTATTTCGCATTTAGGACCGGGTATTCAATACCTTTTCTAAAATATTTATTTATTAAAATGTCAAGAAATACCCCAGTTTGTATTACTATTTATTTAGTTTTATGTAGTAAAGATATTAAATAAAATCACACCGAATTAAAGAATATTTATGTTAATTACATAGCCATACAACTATATTTGTTATTATTCTTTGATTTAATTTTCAAATATTGATTTAAAATTACTGCAAATATTATATTTCCTTGGATGAGAATAAAGGTTTCATTTAATTTGGAAAAGATTCATTCTATTTGTAAAAGGTTTCATTTCAATTGGAAAAGGTTTCATTTAATTTGGAAAAGGTTCCATTTAATTTGGAAAAGGTTTCATTGAATCTGGAAATGCTATATATATGTTACTTCGATTTTAGGTAAATAGCGCACCAAAGTCCCTATATATCCTTCGATTTGCACGAAATTTGGCATAGCGTACTTAATAAGGTCTATAACGATGTGTATTGAATTTCGTAGAAATCGGTTCAGATTTAGATATAGCTCCCATATATATGTTCGTCCGATTTTAGGTAAATAGCGCATCAAAGTTCTCATATCCTTCGATTTGCACAAAACTTGGCAAAGTGTAGTAAATAAAGTCTAGAACAATGTGTGTTAAATTTCGTAAAAATCGGTTCAGATTTAGATATAGCTCCCATATATATTTTCGTCTGATTTTATTTAAATGGTGCACCAAAAACCCTATATATCCTTCGATTTGCACGAAATTGTCATACCGTACTGGATTAAGTCTAAAATGATGTGTGCTAAGTTTATTGAAAATCGATTTAATTTTAGATATAGCTCCCATATATATATTTTCGTCCGATTTTAGGAAAATAGTGCACCAAAGTCCTTATATCCTTCTATTTGCAAAGTGTTTTAAATAAAGTCTAAAACAATCTGTGTTAAATTTCGTAAAAATCGGTTCAGATTTAGATATAGCTTCCATATATATTTTCGTCCGATTTAATGTAAATGGTGCACCAAAAACCCTATACATCATTCGATTTGCCATAGCGTACTCAATTAAGGGGACCCCCCATTCTCGGGGTCAAAATTTTTGTTGATATAATTGGAATCTACACTGATTAAAGAATGTCTCTACAAAATTTCAAGTGAAAATCTCAAGAACTCTTGAAGATATATCCGATTTATTTTGTCAGCATCAAGTGACGTCTGAAGGGCTTCTCAAACTTTAAACGCGTTTTTCTCTAAACATTTTTTTGCGAATGGCGGGCATGATAACTCAAAAACTAATAATCCAATCGGCTCTAGATTTTGCAACGTTTCTCTGGGAGTGTATCCTAGTATGAACTAGGATAAAGCCAATCGGTGAAGATCTTCCTTATTTTTTAACTTGGTTTTTGGTAAAAAATCGGCGATTTTCCAAAAATATTTTTTCAAAAGTCCACCATTTTTTTAATTTTAGAGCGAAGTCAATAATCCTAGTTCATACGAGAGCCAGATATGTACTCTTTCTAACACCGTTGGAATTTTCGGATTCCGATGTTCCAGTGAGGAGTTATCATGCCCGCCATCAAAAATAAGGACTTTTTCTTTAATTACAAAAAACAACAACAAAACAATATTGCTAAACTTGTCGCAGACGACTTTAAATCTGTCCGAATTCAATGAAATTTATCATAGGATGAGAATGTTACTTCGAGGGAACATTGACATACAAGTGTAAGGATACATATGTATAACATACCCAAAGTGGTGAAGGGTATCATATAGTCGGCCCAGTCCGACCTTACTACTTTTGCAGTTTTTATTTCTGCAGTGTCTGAATTTATAGTCTTTAAATCAGTATTTATGCTAAGAACAAGAAAAACCAGTGAGCGGAGCAGTATAGTCGGACGGGGCCATATGATACCCTACACAACTTCCACGAAAATCTAATATTCTGGGGTTCTATATTCTGATTTTGGCAATATTTCGCGATATTTGCACCCTCTTGACCGACTAGAGGTCAACAAATATTACTAATATTGAGTACAGATTCCCTTCACGGTGGGTTGGGTTGTGATTTTCGGCTTTCAATTGTGGCCTATAGATCGAATCGAAAAAAACAACACCAAAAATTAAGTTTTCGGTCTAATTCATCCCAAAATTAGTATCTGATCATCACCGAAAAATATAGTCGTAGTAGTTGACCATAT
This sequence comes from Musca vetustissima, assembly GCF_032173495.1. Lineage (NCBI taxonomy): Eukaryota > Metazoa > Arthropoda > Insecta > Diptera > Muscidae > Musca > Musca vetustissima. The sequence continues at coordinate 18,118 of NW_026878051.1, read as the reverse complement.
CTGGATCCTCATGGAAAATTTAAAGGCGATCAGCGCTATATTTCTGCCCTCTAGAGTGGTAATGGGTTACTGAATACTATATCAATACGTAATCACATGTAAATATTTAAGTGTATCTCCCATATCCGAGTACATACCACAATATAATTGGTATCAATTTAAAGGTATCCCTCCTCTTGGATATACTATCAACTTCTCGGGCCTATGTCCTTCAGGAGTAAATATATACGCTATAGAATAAAAAATTTGTAAATTTTCACACAAAAGTCAGGGTCCATTTGACCCGCTAAATATTGACCGATCTTTATCAAAACAGGCATGCTTATTCTTTGACCCGATCCCCTTCTCCATATAAAATTTCGCGATGTACGGACCATAATTGCGGCATCTGGAGCGACAAGAAAAACCGACAAAAATTAAGTATTTGGTCCATTTCATCGCCTAAATATTAACCGATCTTTTCCAAAAACAATAGGGTATTCATTAGCCAGAACCCATCCTACATGCAAAATTTCGTGAAGATTGGTCCATAACTGTGGCCTGTATCGTGTTTACAAATTATAATGGACAGACGGACGGACGGACACACATGTCTAGATCGACTCAGCTAGTCGAGATATGACGATCGGTATACTTAAAGGTGGGTCTAGGACCCATCAATTTAAAGTTGTCCCTCCTCTTGGATATACTATCAACTTCTCGGGCCTATGTCCTCCAGGAGTAAATATATACGCTATAGAATAAAAATGTTGTAAATTTTTCGCACAAAAGTCAGGGTCCATTTGACCCGCTAAATATTGACCGATCTTTATCAAAACAGGCATGCTTATTCTTTGGCCCGATCCCCTTCTCCATATAAAATTTCGCGATGTTCGGACCATAATTGCGGTCTCTACAGCGACCAGAAAAACCGACAAAAATTAAGTATTTGGTCCATTTCATCGCCTAAATATTAAGCGATCTTTTCCAAAAACAATAGGGTCTTCATTGGCCAGAACCCATCCTACATGCAAAATTTCGTGACGATTGGTCCATAACTGTGGCTTGTATCGTGTTTACAAATTATAATGGACAGACGGACGGACGGACACACATGTCTAGATCGACTCAGCTCGTCGAGATATGACGATCGGTATACTGAAAGGTGGGTCTAGGACCAATATTTCGCGGCGTTTCTTCCGATTTTACAATATTACACTACAGTCAATGGTTGTTCGATTGAGACGAAATCACTAATGTTTGTCCGATCGAGATGAAATTCGGTACGTGTAGTAATCATATATCCTATTTTATACAATCTACAAAAAATAAAGAAAAAACGAAAAGACAGCCTTAAAATAATTTTATTCATTGAATTTTAGTTTCCTTTAAATACCTAAAAAAAAATTATGCAAATAGCAATATCTACGCGAAACAAAGTAAATGAAAATACATTGCCTGCCATGGGAGATAATTGTGTACTTCGTTTTGCATAAACTGCATAGAAAAACTGAATTCACCGAAATCAATGCACAGCAGAGAACTCTATTTTAATCAAAATTAATTCAAGCTAATCTGGCAGAACACGAAAAAATTTTCTTAATAGATTATCTGCAAGAAATTTGCAAATATATGCAAAAAAAAAAAAAAAAATCATGTCCGATGCATATTTGTAAAATGAAACATCGGTTGGACAGTGGAATTTAGTTAAATAGAGAATTTGATGCAATAAAAACCAGTAAGGAAAGTAGTAAAGTCGGACGGGGCCGACTATATGATACCCTTCACCACTATGGGTATATTAAACAGGACTATTAGCATGAAATTGGATGAAATAAAATATGTGATATTTATCTAAATGTGAATCTACCAAGATCTATCCTTAAAATATATAAATCGACTTCAAACAAATATAAATAGGTCATCCGTTAGGCTATGTCTGTACTTCTAGAAAACGCAATTTTGTACGATGTGAAAACTTTTATGTCAATCTGACTAACATGAGGAGTTTGATGCCCAATTTACTTCAAATCGGGCGGAAATATATATGGTGCATTAATTACTTAAAAACAATCTATAATAAAAAGGGCTATATTCATCTAAATCTGGACCGATTCTCACGAAACTTAGCAGACATCATTCTAGACCTAAATTATTAGACTGCACCAAATGTCGTGCAAATCGAAAGATATATAGGGACTTTGGGGCACCATTTACATGAAATCGAACGAAACTATATATGGGAGATATATCTAAATCAGGACCGATTTTCATGAAACTTGCCAGACATAATTCTAGGCTCAATTAAGTACGTTATGCCAAATTTCGTGCAAATCGAAGGATATATAGGGACTTTGGTGCACCATTTACATGAAATCGGACGAAACTATATATGGGAGCTAGATCTAAATCTGGACCGATTTTCTCGAAACTTGGCAGACATCACTCTAGGCTTAATTCAGTACGTTATGCCAAATTTCGTGCAAATCAAAAGATATATACGGACTTTGGGGCATCAAAGGATATATAGGGACTTTGGGGCACCATTTACATGAAATCGGACGAAACTATATATGGGAGCTATATCTAAATCTTGACCGATTTTCTCGAAACTTGGCATACATCATTCTAAAACGAAGTCATTATGCTGTGCCAAATTTCGTGGAAATCGAAATTTATATAGGGACTTTTGTACACAATTTACCTTAAATCGGACGAAGATATATATGTGAGCTACATCTAAATCTGAACCGATTTTCACGAAACTTGGCATACATCATTCTAGAACTTATTCATTACGCTGTGCCAAATTTCGTGCAAATCGAAAGATATATAGAGGCTTTGCTACACAATTTACCTTATATATATATGGGAGCTATATTAAATCTGAACCGATTTTTTCCAATTTCAATAGGGTTCGTCCTTGGGCCAAACAAATGAGCTGTGCCAAATTTCATCCAATTCGGATCATAAATGCGACCTGTACTTTGTTTACAATTTAACATCTACAGTCGGACAGATGGACGGACGGACATTAAATCGACTCAGAAAGTGATTCTATGCATATTCTCAAAAAAATGGGTATCTCGATTATTTTTGCCTGTTACAAACATATGCACAAAGACATAATACCCTGTACCACAGTGTGGTGAAGGGTATAAAAAAAAAATCATCAAACTACCCTAAAACGGGGACCTATATTTATAATATTGGTAGTAAAATTTGACACCCCCAAAATACCAAAATATTTAAGTTTGGCTATTACCGTGGGAGTTACCCAAAATATTAACCAATATTAGTAGAAATTTTCACGATTAAGCAGGATTAGTTGACCAAGAATTTTGTTAGAAAAAAGTTTACGATTAAGCGGGATAAGTTGACCAAGAATTGTGTGAGGAAAAAGTTTATTACGCATAGATTATTCTGGTCCTGGCATATTGCGTCTGTACCTGCATTAATAAATGTGGCATTGTTAAACTTTTTTTATACCCTTCACAACACTGTGGTACAGGGTATTATGTCTTTGTGGATATGTTTGTAACAGGCAAAAATAGTTACTTTTGAGAATATGCATAGAATCACTTTCTGAGTCGATTTATGCATGTCCGTCTGTCCGCCCGCCCATGTATTTTTGTTAAAAAAGTACATGTCCCATTTATGGTCCGATTTGGATGAAATTTGGCACAGGTCACTTAATTGGCCAATTGACGAACCCTATTGAAATTGGAGAAAATCGGTCCACGTTTAGGCATAGCTCCCATATAAGGTTACCCCCCAATTTTCGGTATTTTGAGGTCCTTGAGCGTATTATGTCATTGTGAATATGTTTGAAACAGGCAAAAGGAAACGAGATAGACACACGGTTCCTTTTGAGAATAGAATCACTTTTTAAGTTGATTTATGCATGTCCGTCCGTCTGTCTGTACATTTTAAATTGTAAACAAAGTACAGGTCTCATTTTTCATTCGAATTGGATGAAATTTGGCACAGCTCATTTTTTTGGCCCAAGGACGAACCCTATTGGAATTAGGAAAAATCGGTTCTGATTTAAATATAGATCCTATATATTTTCGTCCGATTTTATTTAAATGGTGCACCAAAGTCCCTATATATCCTTCGATTTGCACAAAATTTGGTATGGCGTATTGAAATGAGTATAGAAAGATGTATGTAACATTTCGTGAAAATCGGTTCAGATTTACATATATCTCCCAAATATATATTTGCCTCCGATTTTAGTTAAATGGTGCACCAAAGTTCCTGAAAATCATTCGAATTGCACGAATTTCGGCATATCGTACTGAATTGAGCCTAAAATGACGTGTGCTAAGTTTCGGGAAAATAGGTCCAGATTTAGATATAGCTACCATATAAAGGTTCGTCCGATCTTATGTAAATGATGCACTAAAGTCCATATATATCCTTCGATTTACATAGCGAAATTTGGCATAGCGTACTAAATTGTGTCTAAAATAATGTGTGCTAGGTTTCATGAAAATCGGTTCAGATTTATATACACCTCCTATATATATTTTCGTCCGATATTTAGTAAATGGTGCAGTAAAGATCCATAGGTAGGCCGATTGACACAACGCACGGAAATTAATATAAATTAAATACTGGCAAGTTTCCTTGAACTCCGTTCAGATATAGCATAGCTTCCATATATAATTTCGACATATTCATGTACACGAAGTTATCAATGGATGTCTGATTGAGATTAAATTTTAAACCGTGCAGGATACCAAATAGCATGTGTCAAGTTTGCTTTAAATCGACTTACAAAATTTAGAAAAGGTTACAGAATGACCTAGACCGTTAGTCGGTTTAGATATAGATATATTTCACATATTTAAGTTCGTTCAATTTCCTGTCAATGTTCCTTCAAAAAAGCGACGCCTGTTAGGAAACATATGTAGCATATACCCAAAGTGGTCAAGGGTATCATATAGTCGGCCCGTCTGACTTTACTACTTTCGTTACTGGTTTTAGAATTTCAAGAGGGTAGAAATTATTCAAAACTCCCGCAAATGTCGTATTTTTATAACTGTCCTAAATTCCAATTACAACACTGTAATATATCATTTATTTTTATACCCTGATATATCCTATATCCCATACAAAAACCATCAGATAGGCGTACGCGAACCACTGTGTGATAAATACAATTACTAAGTCCAATGTTTTTTTCACATTGCCTCCTTTCACCCCTAGAACCTTCAATACATCATACCTACATACTTTACCCAAATTTATTTGTGCTGCCATCCTTTTTGCTCTCAGCCAAAATAAAAACAAATATGCAAAGTCCTTTGGATTTTGGCTTTTGAGGCGCAGGCGGTAACCGTGGCGTTGGCGCGTTACCATTGATCGGGGAAGCGTGTTAAAGTAAATTGGAAAAAAATGTTCATCATCTTTGCAACTTATTATTATGCAAATAATAGTACACCAAATAAAAGGTCCATAGCCGGATTATGTATTCGATTTTTAATTTGAAATTCATTGGAAATTCGTTTGAGCTCCATATAGAATGTAAAATAGAACTCGAGGAAAAACGCGAAACACAAAAAAAAGCACAGCAAAAAAGAGAACTGGCAATAAGACCACGAGGCGAGAAAAAAAACGAAAACCTGAAAATACAAATATTTTCCATTCCACTACGTTTTGCTGATTTTGGCGGAAAATCAGAAGAAAAAAATTGCAAAGAAAAACACACTCACGTCCACAGAACCCTAAAAGACATAAGGGAGTCATATCCCATTTCTAGGATTTTTAGGTTTGCTTTGAGTGAGGGGGGCAGCAAGCATCGATAACAGCCAGCAAAACGATGAATTGATAAAAACAACACAAAGCAAACAACAAAATTTAATATAGAAATGCTGTTACGAAAATGAATTAAGCGTGAAATTATTCAATAGTTATACTCTGTTTGAAGAAGAATAGCAGCAGCAGCAACAACGTATTATCTCATCTCCAATACGGACGCTCGTACACACACATAAGCTTACAATGAGAAGAATTCTGAAACGTTGTATAACATTGAATGTGGTGAGTGGGTCAGGGGATGGCTGGGGTTGAAGCGGTGGCGGCAAATGGCTTTAAGAGCCTTGAATAGCTCCAATACCATTTTCGTGGTGTTGAAAAGTGATACTAGCTTAGTATCACTTAGATGGATGAAAAAATATAGTCAAGTTAAACTTCAATTGGATATAGTAGAAGACAACAACAACAACTATTTTATAAAAAAATACAATTTAGAAATATTTTTGAAAAGTCTTAATTGACAAAATTAAATCCGTATGATAAAATAAAAACCAGTGAGCGGAGCAGTATAGTCGGACGGGGCCGACCATGCGATACCCTACACAACTACCACGAACTCTAACTTTCTGAGGATGTTTATTCCGAGTCTGAGTAATATTTCGTGATATTTGCCCCCTCTTGTCCGATTAGAGGTTAACAACACCTCTTCTTTACTTTTTCGAATATTCAGTACAGTCCTTCTAATTACTTGTCCAGATTACCTTCACGGTGGGTTGTGTTGTGATTTTCGGATTATACTCTACTCGAAAACACACAAAAAATTATGTTTTCGGTCCATTTTATCCCAAAATTTTAATCTGATCATCACGGAAAATTGTAGGCGTTGTTCTTGACCATAACTGGAACTTCATGAAAAATGTCAAAGCCATCAGCGCGATATTTCTCCCTGTAATGTGGTAATGGGTTACTAAATAATATCTGAATACGTAAGTACCTGTAAATATTTGACTGTAACTCCCACATCTGAGTAGATACATCACTATATTTGGTATCAATTTAAAGGCCAACCACTCCTCTCGGATATGCTATCAACTCCTGGGGTCTACATCCTCCAGGTGTAAATATATATGCCATAGAATACAAATTTTGTCATTTTTCACACAAAAGTCAGGGTCCGTTTGACCCACTAAATATTGACCGATCTTTATCAAAACATGCATGCTTATTCTCTGGCCCAATCCCCTTCTCCATGCAAAAATTCGCGGTGTTTTGGCCATAATTGCGGCCTCTGTAGCGACCAGAAAAACCGACAAAAATTTAGTATTTGGTCCATTTCATCCCCTAAATATTAACCAACTTTTTCCAAAAACAATAGGGGTCTTCATTGGCCAGAACCCATCCTACATGCAAAATTTCGTGAAGATTGGTCCATAACTGTGGCCTGTATCGTGTTTACAAATTATAATGGACAGACGGACGGACGGACGGACACACATGTCTAGATCGACTCAGCTAGTCGAGATATGACGATCGGTATACTTAAAGGTGGGTCTAGGACCAATATTTCGCGGCGTTACAAACATTTGGGGCTGCACAAAGCTATAATACCCTGACAACATAGTTGTGTAGGGTATAAATAAAATATGTGATATTTATCTAACTGTGAATCGACATAGATCTATCCATTAACGTGTCATTCGATTGTTACAATGGGACAAAAGTCTGTAAATCGACTTCAAACAAATATCAATAGGTCATCCGTTGGGCTATGTCTGTAATTCTAGAAAACTCAACTACATAATTCTGGCCTCAATTTTGTACGTTGTACAAAATTTGATGTCAATCTGACTAACATGAGGAGTTTGATGCCCAATTTACTTAAAATCGGGCGAAAATATATATGGAAGCTATAACCAAATATGAACCGATTTCAACGAAACTAGTCACAGGTTAGGTTATACTAATTTCAGTACGTTTTGTTCCTATCAGCCATATATTGGTTCCTTGGTGCGTCAATTTCTTAAAATCAATCTGTACTATAAATTGAGCTATATATAAATCTCATCCGATTTTCACGAATCTTGGCACACAACATTCTAGACTAAATTCAGTACGCTATGCCAAATTTCGTGCAAATCGAAAGATATATCGACGCCTCCGAAGAATAGTATGCTAAGTCTGAAATGTAAGTTTTTCAGTAGAAGCTCTCAAAGTATGGAAGTTTCTTATATCTTACGTGCCATGCTAAGTACATTTTTGCGTATAACTTTGGTTTGGATTGGCCGATGATTACCAAAAATTCAGAGAATTTAAATTAAGGACCGTAGTATCTAAAAATATAAAGAACTTTAAAACATGCTAAGTCGACTTAGCATACTATGGTTCGGAGGCGTCGAAATGTGGAGTTTGGTGCACCATTTAAATTATATCGAACGAAAATATATAGGGGAGCTATATCTAAATCTGGACCGATTTTCTCGAAACTTGGCAGACATCGCTCTAGGCTCAATTCAGTACGTTGTGCCAAATTTCGTGCAAATCAAGGGATATAAAGGGGCTTTGGTGCACCATTTACCTTAAATCGGACGAAAATATATTTGGGAGCTATATCTAAATCTGAACCGATTTTTCCCAATTTCAATAGGGTTCGTCCTTGGGCCAAACAAATGAGGTTTCCTTTTGCCTGTTACAAACATATGCACAAAGACATAATACCCTGTGCCACAGTGTGGTGAAGGGTATAAAAACCAAATTACAAACCAGTGAGCGGAGCAGTATAGTCGGACGGGCCCGACCATATAATACCCTACACAACTTCCAAGAAAATCTAACTTTGCGTTATTTGCACCCTCTTGAAACCTGACTGAAGATCAACATATATTAATAATATTCATTATTAATGGGGGCTATATTTGTCCAGATTCTGTTTACCGTGGGTTATGAAGTGATCGACTATAGATAGACTCAAAAAAAAAAAAAATAAAATAAAAAAAATAAGTTTTCGGTCCACTTCATCCCAAAATTATTATCTGATCATCACCTAAAGTTATAGGCGTTGTCCTTGACCATAACTGGAACCTCATGGAAATTTTCAAAGCGATCAGCGCTATATTTCCGCCCTCTAATGTGGTTTTGGGTTACTAAATAATGTCTGAATACGTAAGCACCTGTAAATATTTAAGTGTAGCTCCTACATCTGAGTACATACGACCATATAATTGGTATCAATTTAAAGGTCAACCACTCCTCTTGAACATACTATAAATTTTTTTGGTCTAGGTCCTTCAGGGGCAAATATATACGCCATAGAATACAATTTTTTTCATTTTTCACACAAAAGTCAGGGTCCATTTGACCCGCTAAATATTGACGATCTTTATCAAAACACACATGCTTATTCTTTGGCCCGATCCCCTTCTCAATGCAAAAATTGTTTGGGCCATAATTGCGGCCTCTGGAGCGACCAGAAAATCAGACAAAAATAAAGTTTTAGGTCCATTTCATCCCCTAAATATTATCAAAAACAATAGGGGCCTTCATTGGCCAGAACCCATTCAACATGCAAAATTTCGTGAAGATTGGTCCATAACTGTGGCCTGTATCGTGTTTATAAATTATAATGGACAGACGGACGGACGGACGGTCCATAAATCCATAAGTGTGGCCTGTATCGTGTTTACAAATTATAATGGACAGACGGACGGACGGACACACATGTCTAGATCGACTCAGCTAGTCGAGATATGACGATCGGTATACTTAAAGGTGGGTCTAGGACCAATATTTCGCGGCGTTACAAACTTTTGAGGCTGCACAAAGCACAAAGCAAAATACCGAAAATTGGTTGGTACCCTTTTATGTGGGCTACCCGAAAAAATTGACCTATATTTATAATTTATAGTGGAGAGATTTGCTACCTAATAAGAACTCGACTTACTAAATTACAGTCCATTCGGTCGAAAAAATACCAAAAATTTGGGAGTACCGTTATATGGGGATTACCAGAAAAACTGGACCTATATTTATAATTTTAGTTGAGTAATTTGGTACTCAATAAGAACCCAATGTACAAAATTTTAGAGAATTCAGTTATAAAACGAGCTCAAGAACCCGAAAATACCGAAAATTGGGGGTACCCTTATATGTGGGCTATCCGAAAAAATGGACCTTTATTTATAATTTTTGGTAGGGAGATTTGCTACCCAATAAGAACTCAAAGTACCAAATTTCACCGAATTCAGTTAGAAAACGCGCTCAAGAACCTCAAAATACCGAAAATTTGGGGGCACCCTTATATGGGAGCTATGCCTAAACGTGGACCGATCAAAGACATAGAAACCGTAAAGACTCGACAAGATGCATTTTGGCAAATTAGTTTATGAAAAAATATCCAGGGGAATCAAGGTTAACAGAGGCATGTTAAGAATAAAAACGCCAATACGCGAAAATGTGTGAATAAAATGTAAATAAAATTAGAGGCCTGCACTCAAAATATGTATTTTCATTTTATAAGCTTAAGATATAGCATTAAAAACGTTTAATATTGTTCTCTCTGTTGTTATGATATCGTAACAACAGAGGAAAAGCCATCTGTTGGAAATTGCTTACGTATCAATTGTCCTATCTTTATACTTTTATGTCTTTGGACCGATTTTCTCCAATTTCAATAAGGTCAATTAAGTGACCTGTGCCAAATTTCATCCAAATCGGATGGTAAGTGCGACCTGTACTTTGTTAACAAAAATACACGGACAGCCGGACGAACATGCATAAATCGAAAGAAAGTGATTCTATGCATAATTCACAAAGACAAAATACCCTATACCACAGTGTGGTGAAGGGTACACAAAGGGAATACGTGTTTAGCCTTCACCGCTATCGTATTATTTTGTGCATGCCATTCGTTACTCTATGCAAAATTTCACATTAATCTTAGACTTAGAGAATTTAGTTACGTTTACGTTAACAAAATTTCAAAATTTGCTTTGTTTTGAATATTTTCCCCAGTAAATTACATTTCAGTGCATTTTGTATATGTACAAAAATAGGTGATTCGATTTGCGTCGACATTCTCCGGTTCCAATTAACGACGCAAATCGGGGCTCTAGTGTATTCCGAGCCTAGGTAATATTTTGCGATATTTGTAATATCTTTGTCGATTCGAGGTTAACAGCTCCTATGCGGCAAGTTTATCGAATCCAGTTTTACGGAAAAAAATTTACTCCATAAAATTTAAATTTTGTTATTTTCCACAAAAATTTTTTGGTTCATTTGGAGCGCTATATAATGACCGTTAATTTTCAAGACATCCAATAGAACTACAATAGACCACGGATATAAGAACAACCAAAAAATCGAGAAATTTGTTCTTATAAGCGGGTTTTTCTTATATGAATGCATTTTATATAATAAACCGTATTCTTATATGGGTGTAACATTTTCTTATGACCGTGTTTAAACCCTTCACCACACTGTGGTACAGGGTATTATGTCTTTGGGCATATGTTTGTAACAGGCAAATGGAAACGAGTTAGACACATGGTTCCTTTTGAGAATATGAATAGAATCCCTCTCTGAGTCGATTTACGCATGTCCGTCCGTCCGTCCGTCTGTCCGTCCATGTAGTTTTGCGAACAAAGTACAGGTCGCATTTATGATCCGATTTGGCCCAAGGACGAACCCTATTGAAATCGGTTCAGATTTAAGGTAAATGGTGTACCAAAGTCCCTATACATCTTTCGATTTGCACGAAATTTGGCACAGCGTAATGAATTAGGTCTAGAATGATAAGAACAAAGTTTCCTGAAAATCGGTTCAGATTTGGATATAGCTCCCATATATAATTTCGTCCGATTTAAGGTAAATGGTGTTCCAAAGTCCCTATATGTACTTCGATTTGCACGAAATTTGGAATAGCGTACTGAATTAAGTCTAGAACGATGTGTAGGCTATACAAACTAGATGGAGTGGCGGAGTGCAGGTGTTGGTGTTCTAGACTACAAATCGATAGGCCCCGGGTTCAAATCTTAACGGAAAAAGAAACAAAACATATTTGTAAAGAGAGGTATACCTCCCCTCTCAAGATGAAATGCATTCGAAGTACTCTGTCATCCTTTTAATAAAAAGTAGAAACTGTAGCAAATAACACCACTAACAGGAAAATGGGAACACTAATTAAGCCAGGACAACAACCACTGCAAATATTCAAGGAAGTGGTATTTCAAGGCAACGATTGATGGTAACCACATAGCTAAGGACAGGATACAGCAGACTACTACTTAGCGGGGAAACAAAATTTAGTAACCAAACCAACAGTCACCTGTTCCAGACAAACATTGGTGCTTCAGACTACACACCGATAGATGTAACGTCCTAATTTCAGCAAAGGAGGAATATTCTTTCTAAGTGGTTTTCGAATATTTTTTTATATTGGCTTAAATCTCCTTCAGATAAAATGTATTCGAAGCCCACTGACCCAAAGGAAAACCAGGGACTAATTTATATTACATCAGTTCGTTGTGTCAATCGGCCTAGCTATGGATCTTTTCACGAAGCTTAGCAACATCATTTTAGGCTTAATTCAGTACCCTATGCACAAATTCTTGCAAATCGAATGATTTTCAGAGACTTTGTGGCACTAATTACTTAAAATCGGCTGAATATACATATGAGAGCTATATATAAATCTGAACCGATTTTCACGAAACCGTGCACACATAATTCTAGACTTAATTCAGTACGCTATGACAAAATTCGTGCAAATTAAAAAATTCCCAGGGATTTTGTTGCACCAATTACCTAAAATCGGGTGAAACTATATATGGGAGCTATATCTAAATCTGAACCGATTATCATGAAACTTAACACACATTATTATAGACACAGTTCAGTACACTATGCCAAATATCGGGTAAATCGAAAGATATATGGGGACTTTGGTGGACCACTTACATTAAATCGGACGAAAACATATATTGGAGCTATATCTAAATCTGAACCAATTTTCAGGAAACGTAGCACACATCATTCTAGACCTAATTCATTACGCTGTGCCAAACTTCGTGCAAATCGAAAGATATACAGGGACTTTGGTAAATCTGAACCGATTTTCCCAATTTCAATAGGGTTCGTCCTTGGGCCAAATAAGTGACCTGTGCGAAATTTCATCCAAATCGAATTATAAATGCGACCTGTACTTTGTACACAAAAATACATGGACGGACAGAGGGACAGACGGACAGAGGGACAGACGGACGGACGGACAGATGGACATGCGTAAATCGACTCAGAATATGATTCTATGCATATTCTCAAAAGGAATAATGTGTCTATCTCGTTTCCTGTTACAAACATATGCACAAAGACATAATACCCTGTACCACAGTGTGGTGAAGGGTATAATGATAATGCTAAATCAGCAAGGATCCCAAGCTCTGCACAAAATTCAAGTTGGTGTGGTTTCTAGTAGTATGATAGCCCCATTACCCAAGACAGGCTACAGAAGATACATGATCTACTTAATAGAATACAATTAAAAACGCCATAAAGCTCGGTCGGACCGCACTTTTTATACCCTCAGGTAGAGATCGACATTTAAGATACCTGTAAGCGATCGGTACCTTCAGGAAAATTGTGAAAGATTGGACACCCAATGAGAACTGAATGAAAACAATGTGCCCAATATACCGAATAAAATTAACCGATATGGATAATTATACCCTCAGCCTTGCTACTAATGAGGGTATATACAGTGTGATACGGTTTTCAGAGATGCTAGGTCTCTTCTATCTACAGGATATCGTACACATTATCATATCTTGTATGTACCCAAAGTGGTGAAGGGTATCATTTAGTCGACTCCTTCTGACTTTTGATCTTTCCCTACTGGTTTACAAAAATACATGGACGATACGATTCCATATTAGATTTTAGATATGTATCCTCAAGAGTAACATTGAGTCTACCTCGTATCATAATGCATTTTACAAACATATACACAAATACATAATTTCCTGTACCACAGTGTAGTGTAGGGTATGCAAAGCACTTCGATTTTATTAATAACTTCCCCTTAAGCTTTTTATCTCACTCCTTTTCAATCACAAATATGCCGCGAAGTTTCTTTTTTCACTTCATTTGTTCCCCTTTATTTCTTATTAGAAAAAAAACAACAACAGAGAAAAATAAATTCCCGAAGTCCATTGTGAACATTGATAGCATTGGCGATAAAGGATTCAATTTTTTTCTTTGTCATAAAGACACAACATGGGAAAATAAACTGAGGCGAATTTTATTGAATCGAATCGAATCTATTCATCAACTATAGTAATCTAATAAAGCCAAAGAATATGCACAAGGGAGAAAGTGGTGGCAAATGTATGCATAGTTTTATGATAATCTATATAATGATTAAATTCTTGGAAATAAAGGAAAAGGATTTTCAGCTATAATTAAAACCGTTGAATGGTTATGGGGGGAATGTTATTCGAATATTTAATTACTTTATTCTCGGAATTATAAAATAATAATTATATACTTGAATAATAAGCACAAAGAGTTGATCAAAATAAGGATATGTAGAAGGACGAAATACAAGTAACAATTGATTACATGGGTTTGTGGTAAGTTCTTGCACAAGCGCACCTCCTGCGAGCGAATTTAGAAATGACTTACATAAATTTGGTGGATATGACGGCACTTGACAAAATTATTTTTAGTATGAAACGTCCAATGATATTTTCTAGATATCTTTGTGTGATATGAGGGTTTCAAATCCATTTCGATTATACTTTTATACCCTTCACCACACTGTGGTACAGGGTATTATGTCTTTGTGCGAAATAGACACATGGTTCCTTTTGAGAATATGAATAGAATCACTTTCTGAGTCGATTTACGCATGTCTGTCTGTCCGTCCATGTATTTTTGTGAACAATGTACAGGTCGCATTTATGATCCGATTTGAAATTGTGCATAGGTCATTTATGTGGCCCAAGGGAGAACCCTATTGAAATTATGTCAAATCGGTTCAGATTTAGATATAGCTCCCATATATATTTTCGTCCGATTTAAGGTGTATGGTGCACCAAAGTCCTTATATATCTTTCGATTTACACAAAATGTGGCACAGCGCACTATAGGTAATTTGGACAGTTTTTTGGGCAAAAAGTGATTTTTTCAATTTTGGAATATAAAATCTTTTTTGATGTCATTAAAAAGAAAACATGTCAAATTTTATGAATCTGTAAGATTTTTTGCGTAAAAGTATCTTAAAAGCGGTGAAAATCGTTGCCAAACTCTAAACTTTAAAAATAATATTAAAGAAATAAAAAAAAAAAAATAAAAAATCAAAGCGTTTTAAACCGCTAAATTCAAAGCATAAATATAAAAATTAAACATGGAGAGCATTAACGGTGGCGTGTGCTGTTTATTTAATATATAATATTTGTTAATACGTTTGTGTAGCGATTCAAAATTTACGTAGTTGACTATAATAAAAGAAATGTTTCTATTTATTACACATAAGTCATTTTAGATAGACTTTTACTAATATGTTTAAATTTGTCTGATCATTTGACAACTGAAATATATTAATGAAAGCCTTCTAAATTGATTCCAATAGGTCTCAAATTGCGATTTTTTGGGTTTTTCAAGATATATCAGTTTTTTGTAGGGAACTTCAGAATAAAAAACAATAATATTTTCTATATATGGTTTGATGAAAGAAATAATAGCAACGAAACATATTATTTTTCACAACGTCCCCGTAAGTAAAATTGACAATAACAACAATATGGACGAAAAATACCTCAAATTAAAATAGGAAATTAGGTTATTTTGCATGCATTTGTCAAGATGCACCGAATGACATAGGAAGATAGAACTTTTCGGCGAAAAAACGAATACACACGAATTTTGATTACAAAATAAATAATGTGACTCTTAAACCGCAAATAGGTTGTCAAAGGAAATATTATGAGAAAAAAATCTAAATAGGATTGATTAAAAATAAACCAGAAAGGAAAGCAGTAAAGTCGGGCTGGACCGACTATATGATACCCTTCACCACTTTGGGTATATTGTACATATGTATCCCCTCCAAGGAACATACGCAAGTATTTCTGCAACCTATGATAAATTTAATTTCATTCGGGCAGATTTAAAGTCGACTTCGTACCATGGGACAATTTTATGAAAAACGACTTATAGCAAAATTAATACATGCTATTCGCTCGCCGCACTGTTAAAATTTTAATTTCATTTAGACATCCATTCAAAATACATATGGAAGCTATGACAGCATCTACATCAATTTCAACATAACGCAATAACGTTATTCAAGTTCCAACTTGATACGTTGTGCAAAAAATCTTGTTAATCGGACAAACATTAGAAGGTTGGTGCACCATTTATGTAAAATCGGACGAATATATATGAATATGTGGCAGCTATATCGAAACCAGAACCAATTTTTTCCGAAACTTAGCACACATCATTCTGGACCTAATTCAGTACCCTATGCCAAATTTGGTGCAAATCGATAGGTATATAGGAACATTGGTGCACCATTTACATAGAATCGGGAAAAACTATATATGGATGCTATATCTAAATCTGAACCGATTTTCACGAAACTTAGCACACACCATTCTGGACCTAATTCAGTACTCTCTGCCAAATTTCATGCACACCGAAAGATATATAGGGACTTTGGTGCACCATTTACCTTAAAAAGGACAAAACTATATATGGGAGCTATATCTAAATCTGAACCGATTTTCTCGAAACTTGGTACACATCATTCAGTACGCTGTGCATAATTTCATGCAAATCGAAAGGTATATAGGAACTTTGGACCACCATTTATATCTAAATCTGAACCGATTTTCTCGAAACTTGGCACCCATCATTCTGCACCTAATTCAGTACTCTATGCCAAATTTCATGCAAATCGAAGGATATAGAAGGACTTTGGTGCCCCATTTACCTTAAATCGGACGAACCTATATATGGGAGCTATGTCTAAATCTGAACCGATTTTCTCGAAACTTGGCACACATCGTTCTGCACCTAATTCAGTACTCTATGCCAAATTTCATGCAAATCGAAAGATATAGAGGGACTTTGCTGCCCCATTTACCTTAAATCGGACGAAAATATATATGGGAGCTATATCTAAATCTGAACCGATTTTTATGAAATTTTACACACATCATTCTAGACCTAATTCATTACGCTGTGCGAAATTTCGCGCAAATCGAAAGATATATAGGGACCGTTTACATCAAATCGGACGAAAATATATATGGGAGCTATATCTAAACCTGAAGCGATTTTTCCCAATTTCTATAGGGTTCGTCCTTGGTCCAAATAAGTGACTTGTGCCAAATTTCATCCAAATCGGATCTTAAATGCGACCTGTACTTTGTTTACAATTTAACATCTACAGACGGACGGACGGACAGACGAACGGACGGACATGCATAAATCGACTCAGAAAGTGATTCTATGCATATTCTCAAAAGGAACCATGTGTTTATCTCGTTTCCTTTTGCCTGTTACAAACATATGCACAAAGACATAATACCCTGTACCACAGTGTGGTGAAGGGTATAAAAAGTGGCATATGAAAATATTTTGTTCAGTATATCCTGGGTTTACTATAATCGTGTTCGACTGTAGTACGCATGGTTTTATCTCACCTTTACATATTAATGTCCTTAAGGAGTATAAATTGGTACTGTATTAATCGTTATTAATGCATTCTGCAAAAACATACGACATTGTAATAATTATTCCTTTAAAAATCTAAACGCGGGGACGAATTTTTTTTTTAACTTACTACCCTAATTGTTTTTAACCGTTTGTTGTGTATAAGACAACTAATGAAAAATATCTGAGAAAGAATTAGCTTTGTTCCTTGTATGTGTAGTTGCATATAACCGTTGTTCGTTATATCCGGTTTTTATTGTGGAAATCTGCGTTTGCATCATTTAAAAAGTCAAAAAATCGTTTAAAACCGCTGTTTTTAATTTTTGCCTCAAAAACAGGGCAAATTACCTATAGTGCAGCGTAATGAATTAGGTCTAGAATGATGTGTGTTAAGTTTCCTGAAAATCGGTTCAGATTTAGATATAGCTCCCATATTTTCGTCCGATTTAATGTAAATGGTGCACCAAAGTCCCCATATGTCTTTCGAGGTGCAGGAAATTTGCCACAGAGTAATGAATTAGGTCTATAATGATGTGTGTTAAGTTTCCTGAAAATCGGTTCAGATTTAGATATAGCTCCCATATTTTCATCCGATTTAATGTATATGGGCCACCAAAGTCCCTATATACCTTTCGAAGTGCACAAAATTTTGCACAGCGTTAAT
>NW_026878050.1:0-23050 GCF_032173495.1 Musca vetustissima | reverse complement strand
TTCTTTAGCGCGGTTTTCAACCGAATACGCTGAAATTTGGTACATTGGGTTCTTAATAGGTTCCAAATCTCTCCACAAAAAATTATGAATATAGGTCCATTTTTTCGGATAGCCCCCATATAGGGGTACCCCCAATTTTCGGTATTTGGTGGTTCTTGAGCGCATTTTTCAACCGAATTTGCTGCAATTTGGTAATTCGTAGTTGTATATGGTAACAAATCTCTCTAGCAAAAATTATTAATATTCGCCCCCTTTTTGGGGTAGTAACCCCGCGTTCCGCGTTTTGAGTTTGGTTCTAAGACTCTTTTGTAATCATTTCAACTGCGGAGGATAGAGAGATAAACAATTATAACGTAAGGTTCGATAATGAACTATAGCCGCATTTAGACCTAGCTCCTGATTGGAAGTTCCAGAATTTGAACTAAGCTTGGAAGAAATAATAAGATGGGCAAAGTTCGGATGAAATCTACATTTTCTGAAACGGATTTGGTCCAAAGAAACATCGGGTCTAGAACCAATATTTCGATGAGGCACATTTTCACCGTGTTAACGTGTATACACCCTCATTAGCCATAAGGCTGATTGTATAATTATCCTTTAAAATTTTCTTAAATTTGTATTGTGGTTTACATAATCCCTTTTTAGAAATGTCGGTATATGTCCACTTTTTGGTATGTTCCCTATATTTTCATTTCTAGTACCTGTCAAAATATCTATGGTGGAGGGTATCCAAAGTTCGGCCCGGCCGAAATTACCGCTTGAAAAAAATTCCACGACTTATGTACGTCCTTGAAACCTCTTTTTAATTCATGCCTTATGTAGGTCTTTGAAAAAAAAAATGTTTTTGAAATTCTTGTCCTTATTGTCCGAGTCCTTGAAATATATAAATAAGAAAACTTAACTTATTAGGGTGCCTTTATAAACCGGTTTAATATTTTTAAGGCCCACTGTGGAGCATGGCCTTTTCAATGCAACAACAATAAGATTTTTTTCCTCAACATTGCCATCAATTTTCTTTTCACATTTTCAATTTCAAATGTTTGATTCCAATGGGGTGTTTTCGTTTTGTTTTGGTTACGTTTTTGCGATGTGGACAAAAAATCGAAAACTTTTGTCCATGGCCAATTGGCCACAACAAAAGATTCCTTGACCATGTTCAAAGGGTGCTGACTCGATGTTGGTGTTGTTTTTGCCTTAACAAATAAAACCACAAAACTCGCACGCTTGCGTTTCATACCTACATACATACCTGTGGACATGCATTAATGTCTATATAGATGTATGTATGTCGATATGTCTATTTCGTCCAACTAGTTTTGTTATTTAGACCAAAGCAACGCCGTTTGTGGTTGTGACTGTTGGTGGTGGTGGCGAACCATCAGCTTTCACTGTCGAAAAATGGACCTCAGCGTGACAAACCCATACCAATATCATTTGTTCTAACACAATGTTGTTGTTTTTATAGCATTGCTTATTGGTGTGAGTTGCATTTGTTGTTGTTGCTGCTGTTTTTCGCGATATGCATTGCGTTTTCATCGTCATGATGACAACAAATGCAACATTTCTCGTGTTTTAGTTGTTTCCACTCTTTTTTTCGATTATTTGTTTTGTTTTTCAGTTCAGTCCAGACAAGGCCACACCATTCTGTCAATGTTTGTTCACCTCCATTGTTTGGACAAGCCAACTAGAAATGAAACAGGGAGTCTCGACAATAGAAATTAAAAAAAGATGTAAGCGAAGTTTTCACTATTTTTTGCAATAACAACAAAAAACTGAAAAAAGTACATAGAGCAGCAAACTGTATTTCAAGATAACTTAAAAAGTTGGGAACAATTAAGATGAGGGCAATTGGAACAAAGTAAATATCCCGTACGTATAAAATTGACAACAATGTCAATTGCTATGGAGATAACAGCAACTGAGGTACGACCCAGCCATAATAATTTATTTCACATTAATATATGTGAGTATAACAATATTCAAAATATTAGAGGATTTTTACAGAATATTTTGTCAGTAGCCCACATAAGGCGTTGATTACACCCTTCACCACACTGTGGTACAGGGTATTATGTCATTGTGCATATGTTTGTAAAAGGCAAAAGGAAACGAGATAGACACATGGTTCCTTTTGAGAATATGCATAGAATCACTTTCTAAGTCGATTTATGCATGTCCGTCCGTCTGTTGGTGTTAAATTGTAAACAAAGTACAGGTCGCATTTATAATCCGATTTGGATGAAATTTGGCACAATTCATCTGTTTGGTACAAGGACAAACCCTATTGAAATTGGGGAATCGGTTAAAATTTAGAAATCGGTTAAGCTTTAGATATAGCTCCCATATATATTTTCGTCCGATTTTAGGTAAATGGTGCACCAAAGACCCTATATATCTCTCGATTTGCACGAAATTTGGTATAATGTACTGAATTGAGACTATAGTGATGTCTGCCAAGTTTCGTGTAAATCGGTCTAGATTTAGATATAGCTCCCACATATAGTTTCGTCCGACTTCATGAAAATCGTGCACCAAAGTCCCTATATATCCCTCGATTTGCACGAAATTTGGCATAACGTACTGAATTGAGCCTAGAGTGATGTCTGCCAAGTTTCGAGGAAATTGGTATAGATTTAGATATAGCTCCCATATATATATTTTCGTCCGATTTTATGTAAATGATGCACCAAAGTCCCTATATGTCCTTCGATTTGCACGAAATTTGGCGTAACGTACTGAATTGAGCCTAGAGTGATGTCTGCCAAGTTTCGAGAAAATCGGTCCAGATTTAGATATAGCTCCCATATATAGTTTCGTCCGATTTCATGTATATGGTGCCCCATAGTCCTTATATATCCTTCGATTTGCAGGAAATTTGGCATAACGTACTGAATTGAGCCTAGAGTGATGTCTGCCAAGTTTCGAGAAAATCGGTCTAGATTTCTAAATAGCTCCCACATATATAGCTCACATATTTTAAGTAATTGACGCAAAAAGGAAACAATAGGAACAAAACGTTCTGAAATTAGTATAACCTAACCTGTGACAAGTTTGCTTGAAATCGCTTAATATTTGGATAGAGCTTCCATATATATTTTCGCCCGATTTCAAATAAATTGGACATCAAACTCCTCATGTTAGTCAGATTGACATCAAATTTTGCACAACGTACAAAATTGACCATAGAACTACGTAGTTGCGTTTTCTAGAAGTGCAGACATAGCCCAACGTATGACCTATTTATATTTGTTTGAAGTCGATTGACATACTTTATGGATATATCCAGGTAGATTCACATTATCACATATATTATTTCATCCAATTTCATGTTAATAGTCATGTTTAATATACCCATAGTGGTGAAGGGTATCATATAGTCGGCCCCGTCCGACTTTACTACTTTCCTTACTGCTTTTTTTTGGCTCTACATAGACGAGGATTTTTTAAATATTTTTTTCTGAGGCATGGAATTTTAAAATATTTTTTTCTAGGATCTACAAAAGTCTTTTTTTGTAATAAATTTAAATGTAATTATTATGACATTTTACATCCATTTGTTTTATTATTCTCCCATACGTCTGATGATATTATCGCCGACTTAATCAGACTCTGCATATTTAAGTGATTTAATTACTTGAAGTAGCACTTTGACATTTTGCTGCTTCTTCCTAATTGAACAATTCTTTGTATTAGTATTTTGTTTTCACATTTGACAGAAAAAAGCTGAAGAGAAGAAGACGACTATAACCATACTGTCACTAATCAGTCAATCGAAACGAATCAAGTTAAATCGATGAATGAATGCAAGAATTAATGTTGGGTGACTGACTGACCGACTGCATGAAAAGCAATGACGATGACACATTGGCGCCACATTAGCAATTGACATGCAACTGTCATAAATTTCAAATTAACAAAAATTTCATAGGAAACCCCCATACTCAAAGCGAGCAGACAAACGCACACACACACACTCGTACATGCAAACAAAACGGCAATGAGTGACCACCAATCCCAATGATAAGTGACAAGTTATTTGATTGAAATAAATGAGGGTGGGGCGGGGTGAAATATAATGAAGGGATACTAAGTCCATAGATTTATGCTCAATAGTCATTCATTGAAGAGCAATGTCACATACACCATAATACCTACTTACACATACAGCTACAAAACAATACAAATTATTTTACAATTGACATAAATCCTCTAATTTGATTACAATGGCAACACATAGGAAATATTAATAACAATAAAACATAAGGTGCGTTTGATCGTCAGGTCAGTTAGGTTGATCGAATGAGAGGATGTTCAGGGAGGCCTTGATAGATTTTGATATCACTATTGAGTAGCTGTGTATGGAGTCATAAAAAGAAAAAGAAATATAATGAGACCAAGCTTTGTTCCCAACATACATAGACGTGCGGAAGGCACCTACAAAAAGAGTGAAATTTTTCGGTTCAGATTTAGATATAGCTCCCGTATATAGTTTCGTCCGATTTTATGTAAATGGTGTACCAAAGTCCCTATATATCTTTAGATTTGCATGAAATGTTGCATAGTGTACTAAATTGAGTCTAGAATGATGTGTATAAAATTTCTTGAAAATCGATTCAGATTTAAACATAGCTCTCATATATATTTTCGCCCGATTTCTAACCTAGTTCATATTTGAATGTAGGTTCCATATCTATTTTTATCGGATTTTAAGAAAATGTTGCACCAGAATAAAATGACGTTACTGCGTGTAGATGTATAGATGTAGCCCATATATTTCCGACCGACTTCGTGTTAATTGGGCTCCAAATATTCAATGGGTGCCCGATTAATATTTGCTTTAAATCGATTTACATAATTTTTCCCTTTGGCATGTTTATGGATTCATATTTAAATAAAAGTCACATATTTTAGTTCATCCAATTTCATGTTAATGGCCCTTCTTTTAGGATTAGGATTTTACATCGTCCGACTACTTTCCTTACTTTTTTTATACCCTTCACCACACTGTGGTACAGGGTATTATGTCTTTGTGCATATGTTTGTAACAGGCAAAAGGAAACGAGATAGACACATGGTTCCTTTTGAGAATATGCATAGAATCACTTTCTAAGTCGATTTATGCATGTCCGTCCGTCTGTCTGTCTGTCTGTGCATGTTAAATTGTAAACAAAGTACAGGTCGCATTTATGATCCGAATTGGATGAAATTTGGCATAGGTCACTTATTCTGCCCAAGGACGAACCCTATTGAAATTGGGAAAAATCGGTTCAGATTTAGATATAGCTCCCATATATATATTTTACCGATATAATGTAAACGGTCCCTATATATCTTTCGATTTGCACGAAATTTGGTACAGCCTAATCATTTAGGTCTATAATGATGTATGCCAAGTTTCGAGAAAATCGGTCTAGATTTAGATATAGCTCCCATATATAGTTTCGTCCGATTTCATATAAATTGTGCCCCAAAGTCCCTATATATCTTTCGATTTGCACGAAATTTGGCATAACGTACTGAATTGAGCCTAGAGTGATGTCCGCCAAGTTTCGGAAAATCGGTCCAGATTTAGATATAGCTCCCATATATAGTTTCGTCCGATTTCATGTAAATGGTGCCCCAAAGTCCCAATATATCTTTCGATTTGCACGAAATTTGGCATAACGTACTGTATTGAGCCTAGAATGATGGCTGCCAAGTTTCGTGAAAATCGGTCCTGATTTAGATATAGTTCCCATATATAGTTTCGCCCGATTTCATATAAATGGTGCACCAAAGTCCCTATATATCCTTCGATTTGGACGAAATTTGGCACAACGTACTGAATTAAGCCTAGAGTGATGTCTGTCAAGTTTCGAGAAAATCGGTCCAGATTTAGATATATCTTCCATATATAGTTTCGTCCGATTTCATGTAAATGGTGCCCCAAAGTCCCTATATATCTTTTGATTTGCACGAAATTTGTTACAGCCTAATCATTTAGGCCTATAATGATGTTTGCTAAGTTTCGTGAAGATTTACATATAGCTCCCATATATAGTTTCGTCCGATTTCATGTAAATGGTGCACCAAAGTCCCTATATATCCTTCGATTTGCACGAAATTTGGCATAACGTACTGAATTGAGTCTAGAATGATGTCTGCCAAGTTTCGAGAAAATCAGTCCAGATTTCTATATAGCTCCCACATATAGTTTCGTCCGATTTCATGTAAATGTTGCACCAAAGTCCCTATATATCTTTCGTTTTGCACAGAATTTGGCATAACGTACTGAATTGAGCCTAGAGTGATGTCTGCGTTGTTTCGTGAAAATCGGTCCAGATTTAGATATAGCTCCCTTTTATTATAGATTGATTTGAAGTAATTGACGCACCAAGAACCAATAGGAACAAAACGTTCTGAAATTAGTATAACCTATCCTGTCACAAGTTTGTTTGAAATCGCTTAATATTTGGATAGAGCTTCCATATATATTTTCGCCCGATTTCAAGTAAATTGGGCATCAAACTCCTCATGTTAGTCAGTTTGACATCAAATTTTGCACAACGTACAAAATTGAGCATAGAATTATGTAGTTGCATTTTCTAGAAGTACAGACATAGCCCAACGGATGACCCATTTATATTTGTTTGAAGTCGATTTACATACTTTATGGATAGATCTACGTAGATGAACATTTAGATAAATATCACATATTTTATTTCATCCAATTTCATGCTAATAGTCCTGTTTACTATACCCATAGTGGTGAAGGGAATCATATAGTCGGCCCCGTCCGACTTTACTACTTTCCTTACTGTTTTTTTTTTTTTTTTTGTTTTGTATTTAATTTTTTTTTCCTTGAGTGTATTGAAGTTTGCCTATTTCATCTTCTGCAAAATTGGCGTCAAGTATGCAAATAATATTCGCTTCCATAATTTTTCTAATGTCATTAGAATCCATGAGGAACTTATGGATTCCTGACAATGTGTACACAGTTCGTTGAAATTATATAGTGTGCTACTTGCCTCTCATTACTTCTCCGGCAATCTGGATCTAGACTGGTCAGTCTTGGTCATCATTTACATAGATCTCGTTAACGAGCTTAACGTTTGCGTCCACTAATTTTGTTTACATAACCCTTACTTCTTTGACGAACTTCTAGCATCTAGCCCGTGATGTAGTAGATGGAGGAAGTAAACTGGATAAAGTGTGTGTCGGACGATAGGTATGTCTGTCTGCTTGTCGATGGCCTGGAATGTTTGGATGCCAATGCCAGGCATCTTTTTAAAGTTCCTCTCCACTTTCCTTAAACGTAAATCATTTGGTAGGAGAGAGAAAAACGATGAACTATCGGAATATATGTGGGAGTGTGTGTATATGTGAGTGCGTTCCATAATGATACATACTTTTTGCTATAATTTTATGGTGTAATAAAACAAATGGCAAACAATACTGCTTTCTGGTAACGCTTAATTTTTCCTTCTCCTTCTTGTTATTTGTCAATGTCGAGTGTAAAATTTAATTAGATTTGTTGCGTTTCGGCCATTTAGGAAACGTTGTAGTACCGCTTCGGGGTCCTAATGGATATACAGGTTTTTTTCCTTCTGCTGACAATGTTGAGAAACCTCAAATTGAGGTATTGTTATTTAACAAACACTCTTCAGATGAAGCAGTCTCTCATAAATCATAAAAAAATCGACGTTGACATTTTTGTCTATTTCCCTGAGAATAACGTCCATTTCCATGAGAATAATTGTTTTAAAGTTCACTATTTATGGGCTGAAATTAATCGAAACGGGTTGAACAGGATAGAAATTGGTAGTCATTTAGAAAAAAACAAAGGAAGGAAATTTTGACTTTATTTTGGACTTCCGAAAGGTAAGAAACTAAGTGTGGAGGCAAAAAAAAAAAAGTAATTTTCAGGGAGCTACAAATGGCGTGGATTTTTATAGACGTTTTTAGGGACCCATTTAATTCGTCAATTTATTCCTAGACCTACATAGGGGGTGGAGTTTTAATTTATTTGTTAAGTCCTATATAATATTTTTTTAAAAACCTACATAAGGCTTGGATTTTTAAAAGCCCTTTTCTTTAGACCTACATAAGTCGTAGATTATTAACAAAATTTGTTTAGAGACCTACATAAGGCGTAACTTTATAAAACAAATTTTCTAGAGACCTAAGGCGTGGATTGTTAAAATACTTTTTCTAGAGACGTACAAAAATCTATGCCTTATAGAGGTCATTGGAAAAATTATTAAAAAAATCACGTTTAGTAAAAGATCCTTAAAAACTCAATTTTTTTAAGTATCCATCAATCCACATGATGTTTTCTCAAAGTCATTTCTAACTTTTTCAAAAAAAATGTTTCATATCCGAATGGTACCACACCACCTGCACTTGGCAACCTCAAAAAGATAATAATACCTTGCCATTATGTTCATTATATGGATATCAGTTTTTAATCATTATTGAAGATTTTCCCAGTACCTGGCATGGCAAACAATGTTTTGGGTTTTGGTTCTGCCGTAACTGTCATCTCTTGGTCTAAGGTTTCGCCAATGTAGGTCTTTGTAGTCAAAGGTCCAGTGTTGTGTTTGATTGTTGTTTTTTTCAATGACTGGAATTTTAGCATATTTTGTTTGTAGGCTTTGAAAAGCTTAGACAGTAGCTGGAGCATCCAACAGCCATGCTTGGCCAAACAAAGACGTGGAAGAGTAGACCGAAAAATGACAGCGTAACAACATTTATCCGAAAACCACATAAACATATCAGTAGTCAACATCAAATAGAAGCAATTTCTGGAGTGCCATGGAACACAGAACTTACAACCTACTCGAAAACATTTTCAAAGAAATCGTCAAAAAAGACAGACAAGATGTTGGGACTGCGGATCCAAAACACAACAAAGAAGACAACGTGTGAGAACGCGCTTCATGTTTGTTTGCCATATTATTTGTGGTTGTTTGTCTAACAATCCGTCTGTCTGTTGGTCTAAATCCGTCCGTCTGCGTATAAAAGCGCATGACAGCCTCCCCGTCCAGCATCCTCCGCATTTTTTCGTGCTAGCAGTTTCACGTTCGTTCATTTTGTTTGTTTACAACTTAACTTGTTTGTTAATGTTCACAAGTAGATCACCACAATTGTTAAGGCAGTTAGTTTTTCGAATGGGTAGCGGAGCTATTCATATTTTCCGAACACAAAGAAGAGGTAGATTTTTATTTTGACAATGTCTTTTTTAGAGAATGTCTTCTTGGTTCAGTTGCAATTTGGCACCAAAAGGGATGGAAGCTTTGATTTTTGAAAAAAAAATTCACGACTTAAGTAGGTATCTAGAAAAAAAAATATTTTAAAAACCCACACCTTATGTAGGTCTCAGATAAAAATATTTTAAAAATCCACACCTTATGTATGTCTCAAAATAAAATTATTTTAAAAATCCACATAAAAAGGAAATTTAATATATTTTTATGTGTATACAAATTCTGTTGCCATAATAGCTATGTTGTAGCTTTTTTCTGGCTGGCCACCGACGCATACATGTTGGATGGTGGGGGCATTATCCCTCCTGTGCTTGTGTGTGTGTATTTATACCCTTCACCACGCTGTGGTACAGGGTATTATGTCTTTGTGCATATGTTTGTAACAGGCAAAAATAATTGAGATAGACCCACGGTTCCTTTTGAGAATATGCATAGAATCACTTTCTAAGTCGATTTATGCATGTCCGTCCGTCCGTCCGTCCGTCCGTCTGTCCGTCCGTCTGTCTGTCTGTCCATGTTAAATTGTAAACAAAGTACAGGTCGCATTTATGATCCGAATTGGATGAAATTTGGCATAGGTCACTTATTCGGCCCAAGGACGAACCCTATTGAAATTGGGAAAAATCGGTTCAGATTTAGATATAGCTCCCATATATATATTTAACCGATTTAATGTAAACGGTCCCTATATATCTTTCGATCTGCACGAAATTTGGTACAGGCTAATCATTTAGGCCTATAATGATGTCTGCCAATTTTCGTGAAAATCGGTCCAGATTTAGATATAGCTGTCATATATAGTTTCGTCCGATTTCATGTAAATGGTGCCCCTAAGTCCCTATATATCTTTTGATTTGTACGAAATTTGGCATAACGTACTGAATTAAGCCTAGAGTGATGTCTGCCAAGTTTCGTGAAAATCGGTCCAGATTTAGATATAGCTCCCATATATAGTTTCGTCCGATTTCATACAAATGGTGCCCCAAAGTCCCTATATATCTTTTGATTTGCACGAAATTTGGCATAACGTACTGAATTAAGCCTAGAGTGATGTCTGGCAATTTTCGTGAAAATCGGTCCAGATTTAGATATAGCTCCCATATATAGTTTCGTCCGATTTCATGTAAATGGTGCCCTAATGTTCTTATATATCTTTCGATTTGCACGAAATTTGGTATAACGTACAGAATTGAGCCAAGAATGATGTCTGCCATGTTTCGAGAAAATCGGTCCAGATTTAGATATAGCTCCCATATATAGCTTCGTCCGATTACATGTAAATGGTGCACCAAAGCCCCTATATATCCTTCGATTTGCACGAAATTTGGCATAACGTACTTAATTGAGCCCAGAATGATGTCTGCCAAGTTTCGAGAAAATCGGTCCAGATTTAGATATAGCTCCCATATATAGTTTCGTCTGATTTCATGTAAATGGTGCCCTAATGTTCTTATATATCTTTCGATTTCCACGAAATTTGGTATAACGTACTGAATTGAGCCTAGAATGATGTCTGCCAAGTTTCGAGAAAATCGGTCCAGATTTAGATATAGCTCCCATATATAGCTTCGTCCGATTACATGTAAATGGTGCACCAAAGTCCATACATATCCTTCGATTTGCACGAAATTTGGCATAACGTACTTAATTGAGCCCAGAATGATGTCTGCCAAGTTTCGAGAAAATCGGTCCAGATTTAGATATAGCTCCCATATATAGTTTCGTCCGATTACATGTAAATGGTGCACCAAAGTCCCTATATATCCTTCGAGGTGCACGAAATGTGGCATAACGTACTTAATTGAGCCCAGAATGATGTCTGCCAAGTTTCATGAAAATCGGTCCTGATTTAGATATATCTGTCATATATAGTTTCGTCCGATTTCATGTAAATGGTGCCCAAAGTCCCTATATATCTTCTGATTTGCACGAAATTTGGTACAGCCTAATCATTTAGGCCTAGAATGATGTCTGCCAAGTTTCGTGAAAATAGGTCAAGATTTACATATAGCTCCCATATATAGTTTCGTCCGATTTCATGTAAATGGTGCACCAAAGTCCATATATATCCTTCGATTTGCCCGAAATTTGGCATAACGTACTGAATTGAGTCTAGAATGATGTCTGCCAAGTTTCGTGAAAATCGGTCCAGATTTCTATATAGCTCCCACATATAGTTTCGTCCGATTTCATGTAAATGTTGCACCAAAGTCCCTATATATCTTTCGTTTTGCACAAAATTTGGCATAACGTACTGAATTGAGCCTAGAGTGATGTCTGCGTTGTTTCGTGAAAATCGGTCCAGATTTAGATATAGCTCCTTTTTATTATAGATTGATTTTAAGTAATTGACGCACCAAGAACCAATAGGAACAAAACGTTCTGAAATTAGTCTAACCTTCTGTCACAAGTTTGTTTGAAATCGCTTAATATTTGGATAGAGCTTCCATATATATTTTCGCCCGATTTCAAGTAAATTGGGCATCAAACTCCTCATGTTAGTCAGTTTGACATCAAATTTTGCACAACGTACAAAATTGAGCATAGAATTATGTAGTTGCGTTTTCTAGAAGTACAGACATAGCCCAACGGATGACCCATTTATATTTGTTTGAAGTCGATTTACATACTTTATGGATAGATCTACGTAGATTAACATTTAGATAAATATCACATATTTTATTTCATCCAATTTCATGCTAATAGTCCAGTTTAATATACCCATAGCGGTTAAGGGTATCATATAGTCGGCCCCGTCCGACTTTACTACTTTTTTCCTTACTGGTTTTGTGCATATGTTTGTAACATGCAAAAATAATCGAGATAGACCCATGGCTCCTTTTGAGAATATGCATAGAATCACTTTTTGAGTCGATTTAAGCTCGAAATTTGGCAATTTGATGTGTGTAAAGTTGCCTGAAAATCGGTTCAGATTTATATATAGCTCCCACATATACTTTCGTCAGATTTAATGTAAATGGTGCACCAAAGTCCCTATATATCTTTCGATTTGCTCGAAATTTGGCACAGCGTAGCAAATTAGGTCTAGAATGATGTGTGTTAAGTTTCCTGAAATCGGTTCAAATTTAGATATAGCTTCTATATCTGACCAAATGAACAATTTAGTATCGGTTGCAGAATGACGTGTTTATGGTTCCAATTTCATTTTACTGGTCCTTTAAAAATGCGACTTCTGTTAGGATTCATCTGTTGAATATACTCAAAGTGGTGAAGGGTATCATATAGTCGGCCCCGTCCGACTTTACTACTTTCCTTACTGGTTTTGTTTTTATAGTGGGACGTAATTAGTGCCTTCCGCTGCAGAAGTCGTCGTTAGGTTTTTATTTTCAGTAGTCGTATTTTTTGCAAACATTTAATGGATGAGAGAGAGAAAGACCTTAGTATGGCTGCAACATGGAATATTATCGGCCGACCCCAAACATTATCGCTCGTATAATGGTTGCCACCACCAACAACAGCTAATACTAGCATTAACAGCGACATCATCATCATTACAACCACAGCCACAGCTCTCAACATGAGCGTCACCATGATGAGCCTTAAAATCATAAGCCCCAGTTATGGCTCTAATAAAAACACGAGTAGTCCCCCACCTAAAAAGAGTCATCCGTGGATGCTGGGATAGGATTTAGTTTTTCCCATTTGGAATTTGCAGACTGAAGCTCTTAAATATCGTTTTAAGGGGGGGAAGGAGGGATGTGTTATGGCTGACCTTTCCGATGTCTAATAGTCTACATTGGCTTCAAATTGTTCCATAGAACCGTGAGCAATTATACTGTTTGATATAATTAAGTGTTGGAATGAAATATGCCCCCAAAACAGGAACGGAAAAAATACACAAACTTGTGGGTCTATAGTCAAATGTATGTCTGTCTGTGTATGTGTGGAAACAGGAAATTTATCTGTCACTCGTGTTGCTTTTATTGCAATAAATACGTACATATTTGTATAGTCATCGAACCAAATATGTTTGACAAAATGAAACATAATTATATTTACATATGTATATAGTGATGTATGTGTTATATTTTTACATTCGCATACAAATGTGTGTGAGTGTATGTGTATATTTTTATGATTAGATATAGTATTAACGATGTCAATAAGTTTAAAAATACTTATTTTAAAATGTTTGTTCCACTAATTTTTTTGAACATACACAACTCTATCTGTTCGAAATGGGTCAATATGTGACAGAGCTTTGGAGAGTAATTAGTTCGAACATAAACGACATTAGAAATGTATAGATGTCAATTGAGGAAATAATGTTTTCAAATTCATTTGACAAAAAATATATTAAACTTTTCAGATAAAAAACAAAATTTAAATGTTTGAAAATTTTTCTCAAATATTCAACACTTTATTTAGGTCTATAAAAAATATTTTAAAAAAAGCGCTAAAAAATATTTTTAAAAATCTTCGGGAGCTTGGTTGGGAATTTTTAATGAATCCGCATTAGTCCAGACTTGGCACCGCGATTTTCATCTTATTCTTGTATTGAAAAAAGCTTTTTAATGAAAAAACCAGTAAGGAATGTTCAAATGTCGGACGGGGACGACAAATATTGGGAGTTCGGTGCACCATTTAGATAAAATCGGACGAAACTGTATGGGAGCTATATCTAAATCTGAACCGACTTCAAAAAAACTCCACAGACATAATACCGGATATAAGTAAGTACGCTGTGCAGAATTACGTCTCAATCGGAAAAATATGTGTGGTTTGGTGCACCAATTTCATAAAATCAGACGAAACTATATATGGAAGTAATAACTGGATCTAATTCAGTAAGCTGTAGAAAATTTGGTTTTAATCGGTCGGTTTTTGTTTATTTGCGGTTAGCCCCAATATAAATTGTGGCTGCTCGGGACGATTCTTTACACCACACAGACGTTCACTGTTAAATGAAACTAAAGACTGAAATCCGAAACCCAATGAAACCATTAAGCAAAACATTTTATCCACAATGACTGGACTGGTATGACCATAAAAAGGCTATCGATTACTTCTACAGTTCCAGTTCAGTTCTTTTGAAGTTGTTTTTATACCCTACACAACTATGTTGTCAGGGTATTATAGCTTTGGGCAGCACCAAAAGTTTGTAACGCCGTGAAATATTGGTCCTAGACTCACCTTTAAGTATACCGATCCTCATATCTCGACTAGCTGAGTCGATCTAGACATGTGTGTCCGTCCGTATGGACCAATCTTCACGAAATTTTGCATGTAGGATGGGTTCTGGCTAATGAAAACCGCTATTGTTTTTGGAAAAGATCGGTTAATATTTAGGGAGTGAAATGGACTTAAAACTTAATTTTTGTCGGTTTTTCTGGTCGCTCCAGAGTCCGCAATTATGGCCCAAACACCGCGAATTTTTGCATGGAGAATGGGATCGGGCCAAAGAATAAGCATGCCAGTTTTGATAAAGATTGGTCAATATTTAGTGGGTCAAATACACACAGACTTTTGTGTCGAAAATGACAAAATTTGTATTCTATGGCGTATATATTAACTCCTGAAGGACATAGACCCGAGAAGTTGATAGTATATCCAAGAGGAGTGGTTTACCTTTAAATTGATACTAATTGCATTGTCGTGTGTACTCGGATGTGGGAGTTACACTTAAATATATACAGATCCTTACGTATTCATATATTATTTAGTAACGCATTATCACACTAGACGGCGGAAATATATCGTGGATCCCTTTGAAATTTTCCATGAGGATCCAGGTATGGTCATGGACAACGCCTATAATTTTCGGTGATGATCAGATAATAATAATGGGATGGAAAGGACCAAAAACTTATTTTTTGTGTTTTTTTTATGGGTCGATTTATAGGCCACTATTGAAAGCCGAACACAACCCACGGTGAAGGGGATCTGGACCAGTAATTAGAAGAGCTGTACTGAATATTAGTAATATTTTTAGACGTCTAGTCGGTCAAGGGGGGTACAAATATCGCTAAATATTGCCCAAGCTCAGAATATCGAACCATAGAAAATTACATTTTCGTGGAAGTTGTGTAGGGTATCATATGGTCGGCCCCGTCCGACTATACTGCTCCGCTCACTGTTTTTTTGTTTTGTTTTCTTTTTCAAAGCAACAAAACTAACACCAAAAGTTGTTTGTGTTATTTTGAGTTCGCAGTCGAAACTGTTTAAGAAAATTTCGAAAATATTGAATGTGAATCGATCGATTGGAAATTCCCAATACGTGGTAGGGTTGTCATGAGTGTGTCTGTGTTATTGGCATTCGCACTTTAATATTAACATAAATTTCAATATTTTTGTTTCTTTTTTATAAAGAATAATAAAAAGTGTTCACGCAAAATGTTGGGCGCCACTTGAAAATAATCTGTTCTAACATCCTGCTGGGTACGCTTGGGTTTGGCGAATTTACGGATTTTAATTTCGCATTTTATGGTTTCCTAGCATCGTTTTTGTTTGTCTCATGGAAACCATGAGAAGTTATAATTATCTTGTTCTTATGGAATATTTGTTACAAATCGGAACCTGCTGTGTTAATGATTTTTTTGAAATATTACAGCCTTGATTTTCGGATTAAAAAAAATTTCAAGCAGACAAAAGTTTAAAAGACAGATGACAAATCTTCCAATGAAAGAAGATCTTCAAGAGGTCTTCCGCAGAGAAAAGGACTTTTCAGTTCTACCTATCTAGAGGTTTAAGAATCCTTAGATATCATTTAAAAGCTTCAAATGGAATATCTTCAATTGGTTTTCCAACTAACGTTTCCAGATGCATTTCAAAGATAGGAGACCTGCTAGAAGCCTTCATCAGATAGACGACCTCCTTGAAGTTTTCATCAGATAGAATTCCATTCAGACAATATTATCTTCATATTCCCCAAGGGAGCAGCAACAGCATGTGACTTAATATCATTTCACAAAACCTCTTTACATGATGACACTTCCAAGAAATTTTAATATTTTTTCTTCTTCGTTTTTTTATAAAAAGCGAGTACATCAAAAATCCTTTGTATTGGCCATTCTTCTTTTTTTCTGGAGCAACAGAAGAGCCTTACAAAGTAACAATATAAATAAAATAATGCAACAGCATCGAGTCAGAGAGAGTGGCTATATTAATACATCAAGGACAAAAGAAATAATGAAGGATGTTCCCTTGGTGTGTGTGCGCCGGAGTGTAACAAGTCTATGGATAAAAAGCTATACGGAGAGTGTTAAGAATATTACCGAAAAATATACAATCTGTTTTTGTGATGACAAAAAACAAAAGACAAGTTGTAAATACCTTGGCATCATGTGGATAACCGGGCTTGTTTAATCCCGTTTAATATATGAAGCACTTATTATGGCCAACAAAAGCTCAAGTGCGAAATGGAAGCCAACAACATCAACAAGGATATATTACAGATTTGTATCAATGTCGTTTGGCAATAAAGACACCCGAAAAACAAAGCAACAACAACGCATAGAGTCATACGTTCATGGAACCTATCCATACGACTTGGTGAATGGATGCCCGCAGTATGACGGCAAAAAATCGGATATCTTTATTTTATCTATAAAAACTCAAGCTCAACACTGCACTGCACCACTACAAAGGGCTACGATGCACAGCAGTCCGTTAAAATACCCAGAAGAATGCAGCACATCAGAGATTCGGTCGGAACGAGTTTTTTTACTCTCCACCAGTCGCACTTCGAAATTATAACCATTTCGGTGCGAGACAGAGATTAAGACACTAAAAATAATGAAAATGTGGCGGATACTTTTAGGCTTTTACAAATATTTTTAAAAAAAATCTCCGTCGTATGGAGGCTCTTAAAAATATTTTTTTTAAACAATCTAAGCCTTATGGAGGTCCTGAAAATATATTTCAATTTTTAAAAAATGTGCGCCTGGGCTTCCTCCGCGACATACGACGTCCTTAAAATATATTTTTTTTAATCCACGACATATGGAAGTCCTTCAAATATATATATATTTTTTTTTTAATCTACGCCTTATTTTTTAAATCTGCACTATATGGAGGTACTGATTTTTTTTAATCTACCCCTTATGGAGGTCCAGAAAAATAGGTCGTTCAAAAATATTATTTAAAAAATCCACGTTTCATGTGGATTCTTGAAACTATATTTTCTTTACAAATCAATGCCTTATAAAGTTTTTTTATAACCTTCACCACACTGTGGTACAGATTATTATGTCTTTGTGCATATGTTTGTAACAGGAAAAAGGAATCGAGATAGACCCATGGTTGCTTTTGAGAATATACATAGAATCACTTTCTGAGTCAATTTATGCATGTCCGTCTGTCCGTCCGTCTGTCTTATGATCCGAATTGGATGAAATTTGGCACAGCTCATTTGTTTGGCCCAAGGACGAACCCTATTGAAATTGGGAAAAATCGGTTCAGATTTAGATATAGCTCCCATATATATATTTAACCGATTTAATGTAAACGGTCCCTATATATCTTTCGATTTGCACCAAATTTGGTACAGCCTAATCATTTAGGTCTAGAATGATATCTGCCAAGTTTCGTGAAAATCGGTCCAGATTTAGATATAGCTCCCATATATAGTTTCGTCCGATCTCAGGTAAATGGTGCACCAAAGTCCCTATATATCCATCGATTTGCAGGAAATTTGGCATGACGTACTGAATTGAGCCTAGAGTGATGTCTACCAAGTTTTGAGAAAATCGGTCCTGATTTAGATAAAGCTCCCATATATAGTTTCGTCCGATTTCATGTAAATGGTGCACCAACGTCCCTATATATCCTTCGATTTGCACTAAATTTGGCACAACGTACTAAATTGAGCCTAGAGTGATGTCTGTCTTGTTTCGTGAAAATCGGTTCTGATTTAGATATAACTCCCATATATAGTTTCGTCCGATTTCATGTAAATGGTGCACCAAAGTCCCTATATATCCATCGATTTGCAGGAAATTTGGCATGACGTACTGAATTGAGCCTAGAGTGATGTCTACCAAGTTTTGAGAAAATCGGTCCTGATTTAGATAAAGCTCCCATATATAGTTTCGTCCGATTTCATGTAAATGGTGCACCAACGTCCCTATATATCCTTCGATTTGCACGAAATTTGGCATAACGTACTGAATTGAGCCTAGAGTGATGTCTGCCTTGTTTCGTGAAAATCTGCCTAGATTTAGATATAGCTCCCTTTTATTATAGATTGATTTTAAGTAATTGACGCACCAAGGAACCAATAGGAACAAAACGTTCTAAAATTAGTATAACCTAACCTGTGACAAGTTTGTTTGAAATCGCTTGATATTTTGATGAAGCTTCCATATATATTTTCGCCCGATTTCTAGTAAATTGGGCATGAGCAGTTTGATCATGTTAGTCAGATTGACATCAAATTTTGCACAACTTACAAAATTGAGCATAGAATTACGTAGTTGCGTTTTCTAGAAGTACAGATATAGCCCAACGTATGACCTATTTATATTTGTTTGAAGTCGATTTACATACTTTATGGATAGATCTACGTAGATTCACATTTAGATAAATATCACATATTTTATTTCATCCAATTTCATGTTAATAGTCCTGTTTAATATACCCATAGTGGTGAAGGGTATCATATAGTCGGCCCCGTCCGACTTTACTACTTTCTTTACTGGTTTTTTTTGAAAAATATTTTTTTAAATCCATGGTTTATGAAGGCCCTTGAAAAATGTTTTTTTTTAAAAATTCACGCCTAATGAAGGTCTCTGAAAATTTTTTTAAAAAATCCACGCCTAATGAAGGTTTCTGAATTTTTTTTTAAAAAATCCACGCCTTTTGAAGGTCGTGAAAAATATTTTTGAAAAAATCCACGCCTCGGCTTATGCAGGCCTTCAAAAATTATGATTTGAATATTTGAAAATATATATAAAACCATATTATGTGCAAAAAATTCCCGCTATTAATAGTATAAGCCGATGAATTACATTTTTCCATTGGTCATTTTGTATAAACGCACAAAAAAATAAGTTTCCCATAATCCGATTCCATTAAAGGCATTGCTACGGAGAGTTGTCCACATCCTCTCTATGTCTCCCTATATGCCACTGACCAAATAAATACAATTACAACAAAAACAAAAAATATATACAGACAATATATACATACAATATTTTCGATGACATATCCTGTTACTGAAAATCTGTCGCAGGTTGTTATTGTTGCTGTTTGTTTTTTTTCATTTTTCACCGCTCGCTCGACATTGCATCGATTTTAACCAACAATTTTGGTTAACAATATTTTGTGTCATTATTATTTACAAGCTTCGTCTGTCATGACAGTGGCAATAGCAACGGTCGGCCAACTGTCATTGGTATGTTTTGTGGCAACATGTTGACATTAATTGACCGCAACAATTTGCAACTGCAGTAAATTATAATAAAATGGGTGTGGTTTGAGTGGGACTGGAGGTGGGAACGTGGATCAGGGGAACCTTTTGTGTGCAATTTTATGCATCGAATATTCATCCTGCGGGTTAAGTTTACAAAAAGGTGAAAAAATTGTAGCTGGATTAACAAGAGGGAGTATCACAATGTGAATTATAAGAGGATTTTCAAGAGTTGTAGTTATCAATTTCGAGGATAACAACATGGGTCCAGAAACAATACAATAGCATTGGCTATTTGTCCGTTAATTTTGTGAGCCAATGGGTGGTTCTGAAAAATAATATTTTTAAAAGACCCACATCTGGTATAGATTCTTGGAAAAAATATTTTTAAAACAGTAAGGAAAGTAGTAAAGTCGGACGGGGCCGACTATATGATACCTTTCACCACTATGGGTATACTAACCAGTAAGGAAAGTAGTAAAGTCGGGCGGGGCCGACTATATGATACCCTTCACCACTATGGGTATATTAAACAGGACTATTATCATGAAATTGTATGAAATAAAATATGTGATATTTATCTAAATGTGAAACGACCTAGATCTATCCATAAACATGTCATTCGTTTCTTACAATGGGACAAAAGTATGTAAATCGACTTCAAAAAAATATCAATAGTTAATCCATTGGGCTATGTCTGTACTTCTAGAAAACCCAACTACGTTATTCTATGCTAAATTTTGTACGTTGTGCAAAATTTGATGTCAATCTAAGAAATATGAGGAGTTTGATACACAATTTACTTATATATGGATGCTAAAATGAACCTATTTCAACGAAACTTGGTACAGGTTAGGTTATACTAATTTCAGTACGTTTTGTTCCTATCAGCCATATATTGGTTCCATGGTGCGTCAATTACTTAAAATCAATCTATAATATAAGGGAGCTATATATAAATCTATACCGATTTCCTCGAAACTTGGCAGACATAATTCTAGGCTCAATTCAGTACGTAATGCCAAATTTAGTGCAAATCGAAAGATATATAGGGACTTTGGTGCACCATTTACAAGAAATCGGACGAAACTATATATGGGAGCTATATCTAAATCTGGACCGATTTTCTCGAAACTTGGCAGATATCATTCTAGGCTCAATTCATTACGTTATGCCAAATTTCGTGCAAATCGAAAGATATATAGGGACTTTGGGGCACCATTTACATGAAATCGGACGAAACTATATATGGGAGCTATATCTAAATCTGGACCGATTTTCACGAAAAATACCAGACATAATTTTATGCTCAATTCAGCACGTTGTGCCAAATTTCGTGCAAATCGAAAGATATATAGGGACATTGGTGCACCATTTACATGAAATCGGACGGAACTATATATGGAGCTATATCTAAATCTGGACCGATTTTCACGAAACATACCAGACATAATTTTATGCTCAATTCAGTACGTTATGCCAAATTTCGTGCAAATCGAAAGATATATAGGGACATTGGTGCACCATTTACATGAAATCGGACGAAACTATATATGGGAGCTATATCTAAATCTTGACCGATTTTATCGAAACTTGGCAGACATCACTCTAGGCCCAATTCAGTACGTTATACCAAATTTCGTGCAGATCGCAAGATATATAGGGACTTTGGTACATAATTTATATTAAATCGGACGAAAATATATATGGGAGCTATATCTAAATCTGAAATTATTTTCTCGAAACTTGGCACACATCATTCTAGGCTCAATTCAGTACGTTATGCCAAATTTCGTGCAAATCGAAATATACATAGGGACTTTGGTGCACAATTTACATGAAATCGGACGGAACTATATATGGGAGCTATATCTAAATCTGGACCGATTTTCTCGAAACTTGGCAGACATCACTCTAGGCCCAATTCAGTACATTGTACCAAATTTCGTGCAAATCGAAAGATATATAGGGACTTTGGTGCACAATTTACATGAAATCGGTCGAAACTATATATACGGGAGCTATATCTATATCTGGACCGATTTTCTCGAAACTTGGCACACATCATTCTAGGCTCAATTCAGTACGTTATGCCAAATTTCATGCAAATTGAAAGATATATTAGGACTTTGGGGCACCATTTACATGAAATCGGACGAAACTATATATGGGAGCTATATCTAAATCTGGACCGATTTTTATGAAATTTTACACACATCATTTTAGACCTAAATGATTAGGCTGTACCAAATTTCGTGCAAATCGAATGATATATAGGGACCGTTTACATTAAATCGGTTAAATATATATATGGGAGCTATATCTAAATCTGAACCGATTTTTCCCAATTTCAATAGGGTTCTTCCTTGGGCCGAATAAGTGACCTATGCCAAATTTCATCCAATTCGGATCATAAATGCGACCTGTACTTTGCTCACAAAAATACATGGACAGACAGACGGACAGACAGACGGACGGACGGACATGCTTAAATCGACTTAAAATGTGATTATATGCATATTCTCAAAAGGAACCATGGGTCTATCTCGTTTCCTTTTGCCTGTTACAAACATATGCACAAAGACATAATACCCTGTACCACAGTGTGGTGAAGGGTATAAACAGGACTATTAACATGAAATTGGATGAAATAAAATATGTGATATTTATCTAAATGTGAATCTACCTAGATCTATCCAAAAAGTATGTAAATCGACTTCAAACAAATATTAATAGGTCATCCGTTGGGCTATGTCTGTACTTCCAAATGTACTAATGTAGTTCTATGCTCAATATTGTACGTTGTGCAAAATTTGATGTCAATCTGACTAACATAAGGAGTTTGATTCCCAATTTACTCGAAATCGGGCGAAATATATATGGAAGCTCTATCCAAATATTAAGCAGTTTCAAACAAAATTTTCACAGGTTAGGTTACACTAATTTCAGAACGTTTTGTTCCTATCAGCTTATTGGTTCCTTGGTGTGTCAATTACTTAAAATCAATATATAACCAGTAAGGAAAGTAGGAAAGTCGGACGGAGCCGACTATATGATACCCTTCACCACTTTGAGTATATTCAACAGATGAATCCTAACAGAAGTCGCATTTTTAAAGGACCAGTAAAATGAAATTGGAACCATAAACACGTCATTCTGCAACCGATACTAAATTGTTCATTTGGTCAGATATAGAAGCTATATCTAAATCTGAACCGATTTCAGGAAACTTAACACACATCATTCTAGACCTAATTTGCTACGCTGTGCCAAATTTCGAGCAAATCGAAAGATATATAGGGACTTTGGTGCACCATTTACATTAAATCTGACGAAAGTATATGTGGGAGCTATATATAAATCTGAACCGATTTTCAGGCAACTTTACACACATCATTCTAGACCTAATTTGCTACGCTGTGCCAAATTTCGAGCT
>NW_026878049.1:0-23470 GCF_032173495.1 Musca vetustissima | reverse complement strand
TGTCTACAAGAGGCGTGGATTTTTTAAAGAATATTTTTTCAAGGGTCTGTCTGTCTACAAGAGGCGTGGATTTTTTAAAGAATATTTTTTCAAGGGTCTGTCTACAAGAGGCGTGGATTTTTTAAAGAATATTTTTTCAAGGGTCTGTCTGTCTACAAGAGGCGTGGATTTTTTAAAGAATATTTTTTCAAGGGTCTGTCTGTCTACAAGAGGCGTGGATTTTTTAAAGAATATTTTTTCAAGGGTCTGTCTACAAGAGGCGTGGATTTTTTAAAGAATATTTTTTCAAGGGTCTGTCTGTCTACAAGAGGCGTGGATTTTTTAAAGAATATTTTTTCAAGGGTCTGTCTGTCTACAAGAGGCGTGGATTTTTTAAAGAATATTTTTTCAAGGGTCTGTCTGTCTACAAGAGGCGTGGATTTTTTAAAGAATATTTTTTCAAGGGTCTGTCTGTCTACAAGAGGCGTGGATTTTTTAAAGAATATTTTTTCAAGGGCCTGTCTGTCTACAAGAGGCGTGGATTTTTTAAAGAATATTTTTTCAAGGGTCTGTCTACAAGAGGCGTGGATTTTTTAAAGAATATTTTTTCAAGGGTCTGTCTGTCTACAAGAGGCGTGGATTTTTTAAAGAATATTTTTTCAAGGGTCTGTCTGTCTACAAGAGGCGTGGATTTTTTAAAGAATATTTTTCAAGGGTCTGTCTGTCTACAAGAGGCGTGGATTTTTTAAAGAATATTTTTTCA
Organism: Musca vetustissima; assembly: GCF_032173495.1. Classification (NCBI taxonomy): domain Eukaryota; kingdom Metazoa; phylum Arthropoda; class Insecta; order Diptera; family Muscidae; genus Musca; species Musca vetustissima. The sequence continues at coordinate 22,728 of NW_026878049.1, read as the reverse complement.
AGGGTCTGTCTGTCTACAAGAGGCGTGGATTTTTTAAAGAATATTTTTTCAAGGGTCTGTCTGTCTACAAGAGGCGTGGATTTTTTAAAGAATATTTTTTCAAGGGTCTGTCTGTCTACAAGAGGCGTGGATTTTTTGAAGAATATTTTTTCAAGGGTCTGTCTGTCTACAAGAGGCGTGGATTTTTTAAAGAATATTTTTTCAAGGGTCTGTCTGTCTACAAGAGGCGTGGATTTTTTAAAGAATATTTTTTCAAGGGTCTGTCTGTCTACAAGAGGCGTGGATTTTTTAAAGAATATTTTTTCAAGGGTCTGTCTGTCTACAAGAGGCGTTGATTTTTTAAAGAATATTTTTTCAAGGGTCTGTCTGTCTACAAGAGGCGTGGATTTTTTAAAGAATATTTTTTCAAGGGTCTGTCTGTCTACAAGAGGCGTGGATTTTTTAAAGAATATTTTTTCAAGGGTCTGTCTGTCTACAAGAGGCGTGGATTTTTTAAAGAATATTTTTTCAAGGGTCTGTCTGTCTACAAGAGGCGTGGATTTTTTAAAGAATATTTTTTCAAGGGTCTGTCTGTCTACAAGAGGCGTGGATTTTTTAAAGAATATTTTTTCAAGGGTCTGTCTGTCTACAAGAGGCGTGGATTTTTTAAAGAATATTTTTTCAAGGGTCTGTCTGTCTACAAGAGGCGTGGATTTTTTAAAGAATATTTTTTCAAGGGTCTGTCTGTCTACAAGAGGCGTGGATTTTTTAAAGAATATTTTTTCAAGGGTCTGTCTGTCTACAAGAGGCGTGGATTTTTTAAAGAATATTTTTTCAAGGGTCTGTCTGTCTACAAGAGGCGTGGATTTTTTAAAGAATATTTTTTCAAGGGTCTGTCTGTCTACAAGAGGCGTGGATTTTTTAAAGAATATTTTTTCAAGGGTCTGTCTGTCTACAAGAGGCGTGGATTTTTTAAAGAATATTTTTTCAAGGGTCTGTCTTTCTACAAGAGGCGTGGATTTTTTAAAGAATATTTTTTCAAGGGTCTGTCTGTCTACAAGAGGCGTGGATTTTTTAAAGAATATTTTTTCAAGGGTCTGTCTGTCTACAAGAGGCGTGGATTTTTTAAAGAATATTTTTTCAAGGGTCTGTCTGTCTACAAGAGGCGTGGATTTTTTAAAGAATATTTTTTCAAGGGTCTGTCTGTCTACAAGAGGCGTGGATTTTTTAAAGAATATTTTTTCAAGGGTCTGTCTGTCTACAAGAGGCGTGGATTTTTTAAAGAATATTTTTTCAAGGGTCTGTCTGTCTACAAGAGGCGTGGATTTTTTAAAGAATATTTTTTCAAGGGTCTGTCTACAAGAGGCGTGGATTATTTAAAGAATATTTTTTAAGGCCTTTCAAAGGCGTGGATTATTTAAAGAATAATAAATAATATTTTTTCAAGGTCTTTCTGAAGCGTGGATTTTTGTAAGAATATTTTTTCAAGGTCTTTCTGAAGCGTGGATTTTTTAACGAGTATTTTTTAAGGTTCTACAAGGGGCGTAGATTTTTTAAAGAATAATTTTTCAAGACCTATACTACGCGTAGATTTGTAAACAATATTTTTTAATGCTTAGGTGAGGCGTAGATTTTTTAAAGAAAATTTTCATAGACTTAAAAAAGCTTTGGATTTTTACAAAATAATTTTTCAAGGCTTATAAAAGACTTTGGTTTTAAAGAATATTTTTTCAATGCCTATAAGATGTGTACTTTTTTATCTTATGTACTTTCACAAACAATAAAATAAATCTTAATTTCTCCTCGATAATAGTTTCACTCTTTTTCTCAAAATCGAAATGTTGCCATATTCCAAACCATCAAGTGACAATAAATAGAAAAAATATTATAAATATCTGCATTATGATCTGAACAAGTACCCAGCATAATAGCGAGTTAAGTACCTCACCACAAATATTCCTCAACATCATCTACCAAAAAAAAGTATAATCGTAATCATACCAAATGAATCGCAAAGTTGAAGATGCGATAGCAACATTATGAGGTGTTGTTTGCAACAGCAACAAAAACACATTAATGTGACATTGCAATTTTTTTGTTATTATCTTTCCCAATGATGACAATACCAATGAATGGAATGGAAAACAACCCACACAAAAAGTGTCAACTGTCCAGCAAAAATACAAGACCAGTAGCTAGAGGTGCTAAAAATCCAACAATCCTTTCCAGTGGAGTATTTATTTAACTATTGCATTGCATTGCTGCAACTGCAATATTGCATGTGGCAAGTTATAGTAGAAAAGACGAAAACGTTTATTACTTTACTGCCAAAATAGTATTGACATCGTTAGCATCGAATGTTATGAATACCAACCAACAGCTATAACAAAAAAAAAACTACAATAACTACTGAAGTCCCTTATTTTTGTTTTGCTCGCCACTACCAAAAAATATGACTATTGATCGTCACTAAATGTGTGACTGCCACACAAAATAAACGTTAATCGCACACGTATATAAATATTCGTAGCATTTATTCACAACAGTGTCTTGTTTTAGTAGCTGTGAAAATATTTTAGTGACTGGCGGTATTGGTCGAATTGTAGATACCATTTGAAATAATTCCAAAATGTCAATAATTTCATAAATCTTATAAAATGTCTCCGATTTGGACCTGAAATAAATTTCTAAAATAAGGATAACATGTTAAGATCAATCAATGTATACTACTGATGTCATAACGGATGGCACAAATCTCTCGGCTGGACAGATTAGTCGGTCCTAACTAGTTTCAAAAAGGTTCATGACATCCAATATTTTATATCTGTGATATTGTCCTCATTTCACTTTGGTACGGCAAAAAAAAATTGCCTCATCGAAATATTGGTTTTAGACCGCGTGTGTTTTATTTATTTATTTTTTTTTTTTTTTGGCCAAATCCGTTTAAGAGAATTTGAAGTTTATTTACACATGTCCGTCCGTCTGTTTTCTCGAAGGGAGTAACTAATTGCATCCAAACCTTGCACATCGTAATATTATTTCCAAAATTAAATCAGGATCCAAGATGGGTAATGTAGGTCCACTCCTTCTAGTACATCCCCTACAAAGTGTGAACATTTTGAAAATTTGTTAATTTACACTTTATACATCGTGAAACTTTTACCAAATCTACATCATTTCCGAAGATGGGACTCATCGGTCTACTCCTTCTGGATAATCTTAATAATTTGTTAATCCAATACCAAGCGAATGGTATGTCCGATTTGATCCAAACCTGGCACATAATAACATTTTTACCTTTGCATCGGTGTTTGATCTTTGATCGGTCCACACCTTCTGGTGCATCTTCCATAAAGTGTCAACATTTTGATATTTGTTAATTCAATATCAAATGAATGGAATATCCGATTTGATTCAAACTTTGCAAATTGTAATATTTTTTTTACCAAACCTAGGTCATATTCACTTCTTCAGGTACCTCCCTCACAAACATTCAAACATATATTTCTATAGAGCAAACTCTTCTGGTACCACAGATGATCAACTACTTGATAAAAAAAGAAACCTTATATAAAGCGAATAATAAAAATAGTGTGTAGTAATTCCGTAGACCTCCCCAAACCATAGGCTAGGGGTATACATCTGTCGGCAACACCGACTGACACTTTCTTTTTCCCCACATATGCTTAATGTTATTGTAAATCAAATGGGTCATATGTTATACTCAAAATTTAAATTGGGATATGAAAATCGGTATACTCAAATGTGGGTATTGGACCAATAGTGCAGTGTGCGGCAAATCCACAGAACCAGGGTATAATAAAAAAATTCTAAATATGTGTAAAGTGCCAAAACATGTGCATCGGTTATTACCACTCCGTCACAAATTTGGCTTATGCATTTTCGGGAGACCTCGTGATGACTGGACAGGCAGTCGTACTTCAGCCGATTTTGTGGCCCTCTATCAATGGATTCTCGCCATACTCTTTGCAGAAGACTGGCTGAGGCAGGCTGGTCTTACATGATTATAGGTTTTTCGGTAAATAAAGCTTAGGAGTTTAGTAATGAGTAACTCGTAAATGAGTAACGCAAAATATTGCCCAGGCTAGGAATATAGATCCGCAGAAAGTCAAAGTGTAGGGTCGCCTACGTCCGACTGTACTGCTCTGCTCACAGGTTTAATAAGGAAGAGTTTGTATTAAATTTTTAATTATGAATTGCCTTTAAGTTATTATTTTTGTGATTTCTTGGAGGTGGAACTTTCCATATGGGGATGAAAGCCCTTAGCGAGTATATAAAGAATCCAGTAGGACAAATTCACCATTGGACACGTTTTTATACCTTCCACCATAGTATGGAGGATATATAAAGTTTGTTTTCCAGTTGGAACTCATTGCAATAATCATTTTCGACCTTATAAAATACAGATATTCTGGATCAGAGTAAAATTATATGACGATTTAACATCTGACGATTTAGCCTCTAAACGAATTGAGGTAGATCAGTATTTTGGCGTTCTTGAGAGCATTTTTCAACCGAATTCGCTGAAATTTGGTTCATTGGGTTCTTTTTGGGTACCAAGTTTATCAACTAGACATTGTTTATATAGGTCCACTTTATCTGGGGTACTGTTATATCGCGGATAACAATGGTACCCCACAATTTGCAGTATTTTGAGGCTTATGACTGTATTTTCAGTACTTTTGTTTTTATTGGGCTTGTCCATTTCTCTAATAAAATTGGGTTACCCCCATCTTCGGTATTTTGTGACTCTTGAGCGCGTTTTTCAACTGAATTCATTCATTGGTATTTTGTAGTCATGTATGGTAGCAAACCTCTCTCCCAACTATTATTAATATTCGCCACGTTTTGGGTGTGTCCCCATATGGGATAGGGATATTATGCACTCGGAGAATATCTAGATAGAAAACTAGAACGACTTTTTTTGAGAATGAACTAAATGAACTTACATTTAGCCCTATTTTCGGTATCTATCTATACTGATAAAAGAGTAAAGTGATTGACTGACTTAACGATTTGGGTGAAACGATAGAACTATATAACTGAAATATGAATATAATGTTAATGTTGGGGTGTAGGATAGGTGCATGGGTGTATTTTTGGAAAGGCGAGAAATCGATATTCTTATGTCTTCACCGTTCTCTTCAACTTTTACCCGATCCTGTCTCAAAAACCCTTATATATGGGAACACTAATAAATATCGAATAAATTAAAAATATTAATATGTACAGCTATAAATTATAAATAAAATAATAAATATTTCTCATTATGCTAAAGTTTTATTCGCGTTAGACAGATCCCGATCGCTTGGGTTTTTGAACCAAATTTTCAGATAGTAAATCCAATTTTTTACCGGTTTTAATAAACGGAATAAACTTTGGAGGGACCTAAGGATTTTGTTGCAATTTTTCTTATAATGTCTGCATCTTATTTTTACTTTACTATCAACTGATTATTTTCCTTCTATATTTTCAGACTCTCATTTTTGCTCCGCGGATCCTGAATCCATCTACAAACCTGCTACGCATCATTCAAGGTAAGACAATCAACAATACCTCAAAAGACCCGTATCTCTACCATTAATGTGTGTTTTTAGTATGTGCGATAGGTGCAATAACAGCTGCATAAGCAGCAAGTTCCAATGATGATGACAACAACAAATATTGCTGCTGATGTTGTTGTTGTCATCATTCTATTTACGTTATTTTAATAACAATAAAAAAGGCGTGAAATAATACTGCCTTCAATATTAAATGGTTGTTGCTGTTGCTCGTTTTTTTGCCCAGCAATATTGTTGTTATTGTTGTTGTGCTGTCGTTTTCATTCAAAACCACAACTGTAGTGTTTTGCAGTGTGACGATAACTACGACAACTAGTTCGAGTATTAAATAGGAGAATTGAAATTATGGTTAGGTCTCTTCCATGGGCAAAGAAAAAAACCACAATACCATCGTTACTACTAAAGGAGAGGGGGCAGGTGATGATGGTGTAGAGTGAGTGACTCGCGCTTAACTTAGACTTGGTAATATTTTTCAACGATTTTTTTCCTAGCTTGACGGTTTTTCTACTCGCTCAGCCCCACAATGGCTTCTTCTTCTTCTATTAATATTGAGTTTTGTTTCCCTTTTCGGTGCAGCAGGTGGTTGGGAGAAGGAAATTGAGGTAGGTAGGTACTGCTGCAGCGTTTTCACATTGTTGCCACAGCCATTTAGTTATGGAGCTTGGATTTTTTTCGCTCTTTTGAGGTTCATACTTATGGGTGCTACGCGATGGCTTGGGCCGTTAAGTGTTGCATTTTACTGCAATTGTAACTATTTTTGTTGCATTTTAACACTATTTAAAAAGTTGCTGCAAGATGTGTTATGTGGTTGTTGTCGTTGTTACGATTGTCGTCTTCGTCGTCAGAGTTGCTCATTTCAACACCATCATCGTCATAGTTATAGTCAGTCGTTTGCAGTTCTCAACATAAGAGGCGTCTATTGCAGAACAGTGGGCACGAGTAGATCGAATCGAAAAATATTTTTAAAAAATCCACGCCTATTTTCCGGACTTCAAATCCACGCCCATTTTTCGGACTCCAAAAAATAATTTTAAAAAATCCTCGCCTATTTTCCGGACTCCAAATCCACGCCTATTTTTCGGACTCCAAAAAATATTTTTAAAAAATCCACGCCTATTTTCCGGACTCCAAATCCACGCCTATTTTTCGGACTCCAAAAAATATTTTTAAAAAATCCACGCCTATTTTCCGGACTCCAAATCCACGCCTATTTTTCGGACTCCAAAAAATATTTTTAAAAAATCCACGCCTATTTTCCGGACTCCAAATCCACGCCTATTTTTCGGACTCCAAAAAATATTTTTAAAAAATCCACGCCTATTTTCCGGACTCCAAATCCACGCCTATTTTTCGGACTCCAAAAAATATTTTTAAAAAATCCACGCCTATTTTCCGGACTCCAAATCCACGCCTATTTTTCGGACTCCAAAAAATATTTTTAAAAAATCCACGCCTATTTTCCGGACTCCAAATCCACGCCTATTTTTCGGACTCCAAAAAATATTTTTAAAAAATCCACGCCTATTTTCCGGACTCCAAATCCACGCCTATTTTTCGGACTCCAAAAAATATTTTTAAAAAATCCACGCCTATTTTCCGGACTCCAAATCCACGCCTATTTTTCGGACTCCAAAAAATATTTTTAAAAAATCCACGCCTATTTTCCGGACTCCAAATCCACGCCTATTTTTCGGACTCCAAAAAATATTTTTAACAAATCCACGCCTATTTCCCGGACTGCAAATCCACGACTATTTTCCGGACTCCAAAAAATATTTTTAAAAAAATCCACGCCTATTTTCCGGACTCCAAATCCACGCCTATTTTTCGGACTCCAAAAAATATTTTTAAAAAATCCACGCCTATTTTCCGGACTCCAAATCCACGCCTATTTTTCGGACTCCAAAAAATATTTTTAAAAAATCCACGCCTATTTTCCGGACTCCAAATCCACGCCTATTTTTCGGACTCCAAAAAATATTTTTAAAAAATCCACGCCTATTTTCCGGACTCCAAATCCACGCCTATTTTTCGGACTCCAAAAAATATTTTTAAAAAATCCACGCCTATTTTCCGGACTCCAAATCCACGCCTATTTTTCGGACTCCAAAAAATATTTTTAAAAAATCCACGCCTATTTTCCGGACTCCAAATCCACGCCTATTTTTCGGACTCCAAAAAATATTTTTAAAAAATCCACGCCTATTTTCCGGACTCCAAATCCACGCCTATTTTTCGGACTCCAAAAAATATTTTTAACAAATCCACGCCTATTTCCCGGACTGCAAATCCACGACTATTTTCCGGACTCCAAAAAATATTTTTAAAAAAATCCACGCCTATTTTCCGGACTGCAAATCCACGCCTATTTTTCGGACTCCAAAAAATATTTTTAAAAAATCCACGCCTATTTTTCGGACTCCAAATCCACGCCTATTTTTTTGAATCCAAAAAATATTTTTAACGAATCCACGTCTATTTTCCGGACTCCAAATCCACGCCTATTTTTTTGAATCCAAAAAATATTTTTAACAAATCCACGCCTATTTTTCGGACTCCAAAAAATATTTTTAAAAAATCCACGCCTATTTTCCGGACTCCAAATCCACGCCTATTTTTCGAACTCCGAAATTTTTTTTTAAAACCCTCGCCTATTTTCCGGACTTCAAATCCACGCCTATTTTGCGAACTCCGAAAAAATTTTTAAAAAATCCACCCCTATTTTCCGGACTCCAAATCCACGCCCATTTTTCGGACTTCGAAAAATATTTTTAAAAAATCCACGCCTATTTTCTGGACTTCAAATCCAGGCCTATTTTTCGGACTCCGAAAAATATTTTTAAAAAAATCCACGCCTATTGTCCGTACTCCAAATACACGCCTCTTTTCCGAACACCAAAAAAAAAATTAAAAAATCCACGCCTATTTTTCGGACTCCAAAAATGATGATGCTTTCCCAAACTATTTTTCTTCTCCACTGTCCAAGTTTCCTTAAGCAATAACACAATGTTGCCCGAGTTGGTTCGACTCGAACTGGAAAAGCGTAAACGTTTTTTGGTCGTCAACACCATCATCACCATTGTAGCTTCCTTCGGTCTGTAAAAATATTGCTGCAACATTGGTGCTAGCTAAAATTGCTGTGGCTGTTGTTGTTGCTGCTGCTGCTGCTGAACTCCTTAAGGTGAGAAATGAGATTTTAATCGGACGTGTCTGATTTCAAATGAGGCCTTAATGGGGGTAACCATTTAGCACAAAAATAAGTGTTGATTGTTTTTTCGTTGGAGATTTTTTTGTTTCCTTCCACCAGTTACGGGTCCTCTCCTGCAGTTCCAACACTTGAGTTTTCAGTTTCAATTTTCCAGCATTAATATTTTTTGTTGTTGCTCGTTGCATTGCAATTACAAACATTTTTATTGCAACGTCACATTCGTGGTGGAAGCTTGAATTGGAATTGGATTTTTTGTTCGACTCCCAAGTGCATACCATTCGATGTGGGGGTGTTAGGTATTGTTTGGAGGTTTTTGTTGTTGGTGCATTGTTTGACGATGCAGGTATGTGCAGATGCATTTTGCATATGGAAAGCTAAACGATGTATTTGAAATATAAAAAAAATATTTATAAAATTCCACGCCTATGATGGCGACTCAAAAAATGAATTTTAAAAAACCACGCCTATGATGGCTACTCAAAGAATGAATTTTAAAAAATCCACGCCTATGATGGCTACTCAAAAAATGAATTTTAAAAAATCCACGCCTATGATGACTACTCAACAAATGAATTTTAAAAAATCCACGCCTATGATGGCTACTCAAAAAATGAATTTTAAAAAATCCACGCCTACGTTCGGTACTCACAAAATCGTATTCAAACCAGCGATCTCCTCGACTCCCATTTGAAAGGGAAAAGTATTTCATTCATACCTTGCAGCAAGGTGTGAATTACGCCACACTTTGAGCTTAACCACATTGGAGGCTCTGTGTGTCCTATGCAGTTCGTATGCTAAGGAGCATTGTGAACACCACCAAAGAAACAATAAGTTCGCCAAATATTGGCGAAAGCATCTGTTTAAATTGTAATCGCGATAAGTAGGCCCTAAGCATAGTCGAACACAATGCAAAAAAAAAAAAAAAAAACTTAGCATGCAGGAAAAAAATATCAACCAGCCAAGGCAAATAAATAAAAAACAAGCCAGATTGCGTTTCACCAACTTGCCACCCATATTCCGCACATTTGCCCAAAACTCCCGCTCTCATTGTGTGTCTGTGTGTGTATGTCCTCGAGGCTATTTAAACAAAATCACTACAACCATTCGACGATGAATGGACACCCCGTGAAACAGACAAACCTACAGATGTTTGGCAATTGTAGCAATTGCCACAAACCAAACAAACAGACAGACGGTCGGACAGACATCAGGGTAATAATAAACACGCACGAAACACTGATGAAACGACCATTGATATGTTTCAAGATTTGGTTGAACATTCTGTTCAATTGTTGTTGCTGTTCATGTGTGGCGGGTGCTGTTGATATGAAGAGAATCCTTTGGAGCAGACCCAAAAGGAAGCCGGGTGTGAATTGGATTTTTCTACAATTTCGGAATGTGTGGCAAAGCCTGACTCATGCCACAGCGTGATAATGCGCATGCAATTTCAAACTTACAATTCAAATTGTGCTTCCAAAATTTAACCGTGGTGTGATGAGGCTTGGGACCATAATTTTTTGAGGACTTTTTGGATTTTTCAAAAATGTTTTTTTGAAGACTTTTTGGATTTTTTAAAAATATTTTTTTTTGAATACTGAACATAGAACTGAGAATACTGAACTTAGGCGTGAATTTTTTAAAAAGATTTTTTTGAGGACATTTTGGATTTTTTAAAAATATTTTTTTTGAGTACTGGATGCAAGTACCCAGCATAGACGTATAAATATTTTTTCGAGTAGCCAACATAGGCGTGGCTTTTTCAAAAATATTTTTTGGGGTAGCCTTCAAATTCCTTCATGCATACCATCCATAGAAACTTGCGCATGCAAATTGATGATCTCCTCAAATCATCAAAAATACCTTGCAGCAATGTATACGTTTCGCTAACCTTAACACACACTTTGTGGTAACACTGCCTGATCGTTGGCGGTACTTCGCGTGGCAAGTGAATGGTATTTGATTCTAGGTTGCTTACCACCAATAACCACTATCATCATCAAGGCTTAAATGATGTTTGCATATGATCTTGAAACATTTAAAAAAATAAAGTGGCTAAATTGGTAGCAGACATGGTTTCCAAAAAAAAAAAAAAAAAAAACAAAAGGTGGAACTACTTGCTGACTCGGTGGGCGACAGGTGGCCATGATTAAATACGTAATCATATTTTCCATAGACGCCTCTTGCAGACCCTTGGAAAACTATTCTTTAAAAAATCCACGCCTCTTGTAGACTCTTGGAAAACTATTCTTTAAAAAATCCACGCCTCTTGTAGACTCTTGGAAAACTATTCTTTAAAAAATCCACGGAAAACTATTCTTTAAAAAATCCACGCCTCTTGTAGACCCTTGGAAAACTATTCTTTAAAAAATCCACGCCTCTTGTAGACCCTTGAAAAAATATTCTTTAAAAAAATCCACGCCTCCTGTCGACTTTTGAAAATATATTCTTTAAAAAATCCACGCCTCCTGTCGACCCTTGAAAAAATATTCTTTAAAAAATCCACGCCTCCTGTCGGCCTTTGAAAAAATATTCTTTAAAAAATCCAAGGGTCTTGTAGACCCTGGAAAAACTATTCTTTCAAAAATCCAAGGGTCTTGTAGACCCTTGAAAAACTATTCTTTCAAAAATCCACGCCTCTTGTAGACCCTTGAAAAACTATTCTTTCAAAAATCCAAGGGTCTTGTAGACCCTTGAAAGCTATTCTTTCAAAAATCCACGCCTCTTGTAGACCCTTGAAAAACTATTCTTTCCACGCCTTTGATAGGCCTTGAAAAAATATTCTTTAAAAAATCCACGCCTCTTGTAGACCCTTGAAAAAATATTCTTTAAAAAATCCAAGCCTCTTGTAGACCCTTGAAAAAATATTCTTTAAAAAATCCACGCCTCTTGTAGACCCTTGAAAAAATATTCTTTAAAAAATCCACGCCTCTTGTAGACCCTTGAAAAAATATTCTTTAAAAAATCCACGCCTCTTGTAGACCCTTGAAAAAATATTCTTTAAAAAATCCACGCCTCTTGTAGACCCTTGAAAAAATATTCTTTAAAAAATCCACGCCTCTTGTAGACCCTTGAAAAAATATTCTTTAAAAAATCCACGCCTCTTGTAGACCCTTGAAAAACTATTCTTTAAAAAATCCACGCCTCCTGTCGACCCTTGAAAAAATATTCTTTAAAAAATCCACGCCTCCTGTCGACCCTTGAAAAAATATTCTTTAAAAAATCACGCCTTCTGGTATTGGTCCCTGAAAAAATATTCTTTAAAAAATCCACGCCTTCTGGTATTGATCCCTGAAAAAATATTCTTTAAAAAATCCACGCCTTCTGGTAAAGACCTCTTTTAGACCTTTAAAAAATCCACGCCTCTTTTAGTCCTTGAAAAATATTCTTTAAAAAATCCTCGTCCTTTTTATCGTTTCTGGAACAATTTCGTATTGTTGTAGAGGTCGATCTGTACCTTCCTTCTGCATTCCCCATGTGCCTGGCATTAACATGCATTCTTGACGTATTTTCCCACATTATAAGCATTTATCGTGCTACCTCGCGTATAATCATCCACCAACGATGGTGGCAATTTCTGACGGTAACACTGGTAGCAATGGAGTGGAACCGAACGGAACTTTGCATGCAAAACAGGCAGACCACATGTGTGCTACATATGCGAACAAACGAATGTCCGTCCAAATTCATGGTCTGTGGACATATTCCAAAGCCGTGAATTATTTTTTTGCACAAAGTGTTTGGCTAAAAATTTTGCAAAGCTCGTGCTTTGCTCAGTGAACATATCATGCCTTTGTGTTTTTGCAGCTGAAACCTTGTTAAGCAAATAAAAGTCTTTTTTTGCTTGGTGGTGGTAACCTAGCCACTGATCACAAGTGAGATCGGTGGTTCGGGTGTTTTTTATTTTTTGGTTTGGTTTGGTTCTTGTTCAAGTGCGTTTTTGTAATCTTCAATTATCATCTCTTAAGCAAAAGTGGTGTAATGCGTTTTTTTTGTTCTTCGTTCTCCCACGTCTCCATGCCACCACCAGGTTGATGCGTGCCAGCTTTATTTTTGCAAAGCTGGCAGGATGGTGATATTCCAGCAGCACCATCTCGTCTGCATCGTTGCCACCATTCTTCGGCTTCATCTTCTTCTTCTTACCTTATTACGATAATGAGATCATTTTTGTAAACGAAAATGTTTATGCGAAAAAAAGCGCGATTTTCGTTTCGATGATATCACGATTTTGTGTAATGCGAGCAACAGCCATAAGCCAGCACCCCCGTTACAAGTTCAATCAGTTTTTATCTTTTGGCTTTCCTTGTGTCTGTATTAAAAATATTAAAAGGATATTCTGAGCCATCTCATCTTAATTTTCATTGTCATCGCGTTGTTGTCTTTGCCATCATCTTTGTTATCATTAAGGTTATCTAAAGTGAAATTTTACAGTGGTGTTGTTTTTATGTGGTAAGAGATTTACTTCTTTTTTTATGGAAATAAACCAGGAAGCTTCCACACATAAACATGGAGTAAACAAACATTTTTGCAAACACCTAAATAGGCTTGGATTTTTTAAAGAATAATTTTTCAAGGGTCTACAAGAGGCGTGGGTTTTTTTGAAAGAATTTTTTTCAAGGGTCTACAAGAGGCGTGGATTTTTCTTAAAGAATATTTTTTCACAGACTACCACAAGGCGTGGATTTTTTAAAGAATTTTTTTTCAAGGGTCTGCCTACAAGAGGCGTGGATTTTTTAAAGAATATTTTTTTCAGGGACTACCACAAGGCGTGGAGTTTTTAAAGAATATTTTTTCAGGGACTACCACAAGGCGTAGATTTTTTAAAGAATATTTTTTCAGGGACTACCACATGGCGTGGATTTTTTAAAGAATATTTTTTCAGGGACTACCACAAGGCGTGGATTTTTTAAAGAATATTTTTTCAGGGACTACCACAAGGCGTGGATTTTTTAAAGAATATTTTTTCAGGGACTACCACAAGGCGTGGATTTTTTAAAGAATATTTTTTCAGGGACTACCACAAGGCGTGGATTTTTTAAAGAATATTTTTTCAGGGACTACCACAAGGCGTGGATTTTTTTAAAGAATATTTTTTTCAAGGAACTACCACAAGGCGTGGATTTTCATACCCTACACAACTATGTTGTCAGGGTATTATAGCTTTGTGCAGCCCCAAGAGTTTATAACGCCGCGAAATATGGGTCCTAGACCCACCTTTAAGTATACCAATCGTCATATCTCGACTAGCTGAGTCGATCTAGACATGTGTGTCAGTCCGTCCGTCTGTCCATTATAATTTGTAAACACGATACAGGCCACAGTTATGGACCAATCTTCATGAAATTTTGCATGTAGGATGGGTTCTGCCCAATGAAGACCCCTATTTATTTTTTTTGATAAAGATGGGTTAATATTTAGGGGATGAAATGGACCAAATACTTAATTTTTGTCGGCTTTTCTGGTCGCTCCAGAGGCCGTAATTATAGCGCGAACATCGCTAAATTTTGCATGGAGAAGGGGTTCGGGCCAAAGAATAAGCATGACTGTTTTGATAAAGGTCGGTCAATATTTAGCGGTTCAAATGGACCCTGACTTTTGTGTGAAAAATTACAAAATTTGTTTCCTATAGCGTATATATTTACTCCTGAAGGATATAGAGTCGAGGAGTTGAAATATTATTTAGTATCCCATTACCACATTAGAGGGCGGAAATATCGCGCTGATACAATTTTCGCTGATTATTACATAATAGTATTGGAATAAAATGGACCCAAAAACTTAATTTTTTGTGTGTTTTCGAGATGAATATAATCCGAACATCACAACACAATCCACCGTGAAGGGAATCTGGATAAGTAATTAAAAGGGCTGTACTGAGTATTCGAAAATGTAAGGAAGAGGTGCTGTTGATCTCTAATCGGGCAAATATCACTCGGAATAAACATTCGCAGAGAGTTATAGTTCTGTGGTAGTCGTGTAGGGTATCGTATGGTCGGTCCCGTCCGACTATACTGCTCCGCTCACTGGTTTAAATAATATTTTTAAGAATCTGCAAGAAGCGTGGATTGTCCAAAGAATATTTTTTAGGGATCTGCAAGAAGCGTGGATTGTTCAAAGAATATTTTTAAGGATCTGCAAGAAGCGTGGATTGTTCATAGAATATTTTTTAAGGATCTCCAAGAAGCGTGGATTGTTCATAGAATATTTTTTAAGGATCTGCAAGAAGCGTGGATTGTTCATAGAATATTTTTTAAGGATCTTACGGAGTGGCTGTTACTGGGCATTCCGATATCTTCACAAATTGTTTAAATCCATGTTTCTAGATGAGCAGCTTGCAAATATTGTTAAATATTCCTTCTTATTTTGTTGATATTTTAAAAGTTTTAGACGCATTCAACCAACGAAGATGGTGTAATTTGGCATTCCGTGTTCTTGAAGTAACATATCCTACATAACATATCCTACATAGAAAGGTCCCGCCCTATTTTCAGAATTTTTATACCCTACAGAACTTTGTTGTCTGGGTATTATAGCTTTGTGCAGCCTCGAGAGTTTGTAACGCCGCGAAATATTGGTCCTAGACCTGTACCTGTATGTATACCGATCGTCATATCGCGACTAGCTGAGTCGATCTAGACATGTGTGTCCGTCCGTCTGTCCATTATATTTTGTAAACACAATACAAGCCACAGTTGTGGACCAATCTTCACGAAATTTTGCATGTAGGGCCGGTTCTGGCCAATGAAGACCCCTATTGTTTTTGGTAAATATCGGTTAATATTTAGGGGATGAAATGGACCAAAAACTTAATTGTTACCGGGTTTTCTGGCCGCTCCATAGGTCGCAATTATGGTCCAAACATGGTAAATTTGTATTCTATTGCCTATATATTTACCCCTGAACAGTGTTGCCAATTTAGCACTTTTAGTGCTAGATTTAGCACTTTTTAAATTCATTTAGCACCAAAAAAATTGATCTAGCACCTAGCACTTTTTTTAGCATTTTTAATTTGATCCAGGATTTTTTCAAAATGTTTAGTATAACTCCAAAAAATGGTCGTTTTTCGATTTTTCATTGAAGTTTTCGTATGTTTCACATGGTGGATTTGATTTTCCAAGTGAGCGGAGCCATATAGTCGGACGGGGCTATCCATATAATACCCTACGTAACTACCGCAGGACATAAATTATCTGCGAAACTAATTGCCGCGTCATTGAAAAATTCTGTGGGATATCTATTTCCTGGTGTTATAATAATATTACAATATCAGAATATAACAAGTATTATAAAAACCGATAACCTCCACCATAAGGATGACAATCAAAATATCTAAAATTAATTGGTGCTCCTAAGAAAAAACTCATGTTAAGATAAGACGTTGAACATACCGAAAAATACGTGAGGAAAAGAAAGACATCTAACAGCGGAGCTACCGTTATATGGGGCTATAATTTGGAAGCGAGATTTAAAACCTAAAATATTAACTTGGGTCAATATTAATAATTTTTAGTGCGGAAATGTGGTGATACCGTTATGGGAACCCAAAATACAGAATTAGAGCCAATTTGATTGGGAAACGTGTCAAAAATTCCCATGTCGTGGGGTACCATATTAGTCAATTACAGCCAATTCGGCGGGGAAACGTGTCCAAAATGCCTAGAATGGCGAATAACAGGGGTACCGTTATATAGAGGGTACCCTGAAACTTGGGCCAATATTAATAATTTTTGCTACGGACATTCAATGAGAACCCAAAATACATACCAAATTACAGCCAGTTCGATTGAAAAATGTTCGAATATTGGGGGGTACCGTTATATGAGGGCTAGACCAATACTTGGAACGAAATATGACAATACCAAACACCCTAGGAATATTAGCAACGACTGTGTAAAATTTCGTAAATACTGCGATCTCTATTATGATTTCAAAAGGCGGACATCCGTAAATCGACATAGACTTTTATTCTGATAAAGACTTTGTGGTGTCTCCGGTGAATATTTCGAGGTGTTGCAAACGAAATGCCAAATTTAATATAGACTCCACCTTATGGGGGTGTGGTAATGATAATACTATTCACTATTAGAATATGTAGACCCCTGTACATATTTACGAATAGCTCCCACTCTCGCTCCTTCTAAAATAAATGTATACGGCATAGAATGCACATTTTGTATTTTCCACACAAAAGTCTTGGCCAATTTGGCTCGGTCAATATGCTTATTCATTAGCGTTTCCGCCATATACAATTTTGTGACATCTACAAAGACCAGAAAAATATATAAAATGGTCGATTTTACCAAACACAATAAGTGTCCCTACTGGCCAAAACCGGATATACAAAATATCGAGTTTCATAGCTATGACCGTTACTTTGTTTACAAATGTTAATATACAGACGGACAGACACACACATATCGACTCAGCTAGTCGATATATGACGATCCGTATACTTATAATACCCTCACAACATAGCTGTTAATTTATATTTCCTTATTCGTATTTAAGTATACAAATAATTTTCTAAGAAATATAGATCTCATAATAAACTATAATAGAATTTCTTTATATTCATTTTTAGCACTTTTTTCTGGCACTTTTCTAAAATTTTTAGCACTTTTTAGCATATTTTTCAACAAAATCTAGCACTTTTTCTCTATCAAGTTTTGGCAACACTGCCCCTGAAGGACATAGACCCGAGAAGTTGCTAGTATATCCAAGAGGAGTGGTTGACCTTTTAAATTGATGCCAATTGTATTGTCGTATGTACTCGGGTGTGGGAGTTACATATACATATTTACAGGTGCTTACGTATTCATGTATTATTACCACATTAGAGGGCGAAAATATAGCGCGGATTGCTTTGAAATTTTCTATGAGGATCCAAGTATGGTCAAGGACAACGCCTATAATTTTCGGAGATGATCAGATAATAATATTGGGATGAAGTGCACCGAAAACTTATTTTTTGTGTTTTTTCGAGTCGATCTATAGGCCATAATTGAAAGCCGAACATTACATCACAACCCACGGTGAAGGAAATCTGGTTTTTGTAGGTTGAAAAACATATATTCTATTCAATATGAGACTCTGCCATGCTCTGTCCCAGTTATTAGTCCCCTTTTCCAATCTGAGTGTCTGATATTTGGTATTAATATTTTTTCTAAGAGACATATCTATAGCTTGAATTTTCAAAATAGGAGAGGAAAGAGAGCATCCGTACATTTGCATTTGTTAGAGCTATCCCTGCACCAATAAATTTTCTATTCATAAAGTTTTACTTTGTTTTCGCTCGAACATTATTGCAAACAAATTCTCAGTCACAGTCTAAGAAGATTGATGGCCAACAGCAAAACCGCCAACCAACTTTACTAGAATCGATCAATGGAAATGAGTAGAGAAGACGACGAGGAGTTGGTGGATGGACTGATCGGTCGATCGGTCCATCTAGGCAATAACAGGTCGTCAGCCAAACAAGCTATGCCTATAGATTGCGGCCATGCTATTCAGACATTGCCGTCGTCAGTGTCATGATCTTGACATGATCTATTATCACATATCACCACAGCAGCAACAACAACGACTTGAAGTTAGATGTTGCTACTGCAGTATTTTGTTTGTTGTTGTTATTGTTGCTTATTGGTGACACCAATCTTTGTTGATGTTGTTCTTATTGCACTTACAATTGTGTGTTGTTGTTGTTGTTGCTGTTGTTTCATTCGCAAGATATTCAATTGTTAGTCAGCAGATATGGTTAGTTGTCACTTCCATATTGAATGAATGTTGGTCAATGTTGTTGTCGATGACGATGTTGTTGTTGTATAACTATTACACCAATGCAAGAAACAAAACAAAAACAAGCGTTTTAAGAGAGCAAAAAACTTGCAACTGCAATTCATGTTTTTGTTGCTGCTGCTACTGCTTCTCTTGTCTGTCATCATCATCACTGTCGTCCACCAAAAGCCTCAATGGAATAGCAAAAAATTCTTTCAGACCATTTAGAAATGTTTAATAAACAGTTAAATACTTTGTTTATTCATTTGTGTTCTCAAAACCGTGAGAATGTGTCGACTGTCCGTTGGCTATCTGTCTCCCGATCAACTTGATCCCGATTTGTCCGGCTATTAGGAGTTAAGCGTGTGAGTGAGTGTTGGGTGAAATTCCACATATCTTTATATATCCACGCAGGTACCTATGTGTCCGTGTGTGTTCGTATGTATGTCGATGATGTAAGTGATAAAATCTGTTACAGTCTAAGCAACTTGTTGTTGTTCGGCTGAGTTATTTGGCTAATGATGAATCTGATAATAACAAGTTAAGGCGTTTTCAAACAATCAAATTAAAAAGTCTAGACTGAATATGCGAAGAATTGAAAAAAAAAAAATAGTTAAATAATTTTATATGGTATTCGGCAAATATGAAAAATATTCTTGAAGTTTTTTATATAATAACATTTATAATTTTATTAATTTTGGAATTTGGGGTGATTAAAAATTAAAAAAATAAGTCCTCTTTGAAAAAAATATTATTTAAAAATTCAACGATAAAATACAAAATTAACTCTTTGGGTATTGATTTTTTTAATATCTAATCTGTTTATGTCTCTCTGGGAGGCATATGACCATATAGTCCTTGAAATAATCCACACATGTAGTCTTTTTAACAAACCTTCGTATATGACCCTTTAGTCATTCCGTTGGTACTACAAATTTTCATTAAGAACTGAAAACGTCGATAAGTTCGCCGTACCACCAACATGTGCTGTACCTTCGAAATACTATAAATCGATGGGGAACTTTATAAGAGGAATACCTCATTGCAAATGATATTCTAGAACGTTATTTATGCTCTAAGAAAATTAAACACAAAATTACAGGGGATTATGATTGAAAACTCAGCTAGGAACATCAACACATGGAAAATTCTGCAGACTTTCTATAGTATGCTATTAAAAAACAGCGTATATTGAAAATTTTCTATAATGATTTGTTTATTCACCAGGCTCTTCAGAGGGTAAATATCGCTCAAACCTTCAAAATACCGAAAATGGGTCTGGTCTTTGTCAAAACATGAACCTATACTGAATCGGGAATACAAAACTGCATACTTATGTACGAAAATTTGGCTACACACTTCAACGGCAATGTAGAAACATAAAGCCTCATTTTAAATTGTCTGCACTGATATTTCCCCCTCCAAACCACCGAAATGCCAAATTGCAACCACTTAAGTTGCAAAATATGGAAAAAATATTTAGCATCTGCAAAACTTCGGTTGAGAAATGCGGCTAAGGGTTATTGGACCGAGTATTCATAGATACATTGGAAAATTTTCTGCAACAATTTTTTTTACGCGCCAATAGCCTTTTTGACAAACTTACGACTTTTACTATTCCCTGGAAAATATGCATGAGAAAATCCTCGACTTTTACTGTTCCCTGGAAAATATTCATGAGAAAATCCACGACTTTTACTGTTCCCTGACAAAAAGTTCTTTAGAGAATATTCGCCTTTGGTAGGCCTTGAAAAAATGTTCTTTAAGAAATCCACGCCTTTTATAAGCCTTGAAAAAATATTCTTTAAGAAATCCACGCCTATTGTAGGCCTTGAAAAAATATTCTTTAAGAAATCCACGCATTTTAAAAGCCTTGAAAAAATATTCTATAAGGAATCCACGTCTCTTGTAGGCCTTGAAAAAATATTCTGTAAGGAATCCACGCCTCTTGTAGGCCTTGAAAAAATATTCTTTAAGAAATCCACGCCTTTTAAAAGCCTTGAAAAAATATTCTATAAGGAATCCACGCCTCTCGTAGGCCTTGAAAAAATATTCTTTACGAAATCCACGCCTTTTGCTAGGACCCTAAAAATATTCTTTAAGAAATCCACGCCTTTTATAAGCCCCAAAAAATATTCTTTAAGAAATCCACGCCTTTTAGGACCCCAAAAAATATTCTTTAAAAAATCCACGCCTTTTATAAGCCTTGAAAAAATATTCTTTAAAAAATCTACGCCTTTTATAAGCCTTGAAAAAATATTCTTTAAAAAATCCACGCCTCTTGTAGGCCTTGAAAAAATATTTTTTAAGAAATCCACGGCTCTTGTAGGCCTTGAAAAAATATTCTATAAGAAATCCACGCCTCTTGTAGGCCTTAAAAAATATTCTTTAAGAAATCCACGCCTTTTAAAAGCCTTGAACAAATATTCTATAAGGAATCCACGCCTCTTGTAGGCCTTGAAAAAATATTCTATAAGGAATCCACGCCTCTTGTAGGCCTTGAAAAAATATTCTTTAAGAAATCCACGCCTTTTATAAGCCTTGGCAAAAATATTCTTTGGAAAATCTTGTAGGCCTTGGAGAATATTCTTTAAAAAATCCACGCCTCTTGTAGGCCTTGAATAAATATTCTTTAAAAAATCCACGCTTCTTATAGTCCTTGAAAAAGATATTCTTAAAAATCCATGCCTCTTACAGTCCTTGAAACAATATTTTTTAAAAAATGCCATGCCATGCAATAAATAGTAATTTCCCTCCTGACTTCTCACTCTCTTAACAATACAAATAAACTGTTAGCAATTAACTCTGGAATATTTTTCCATTAAATTTTCTAGTCCTGATAACAACAAAATAAGTTTAAAAACGCATATTCTGCGATTGCAATGAACCTGTGATTACATTACCCTCTCCTTTGTGGTTTCGATAGGGCTTCATAGATCGGCTACATTATTATCGACCACTAGCCGTAAATGAGTTTCATTTTCAAGGTTTTATTTCTTTTCTTCATGCCTACCTAGCTAGCCAGAGGCAACCAACAGAACATTTACCAACAACAAGGACTTCTGTTACAGAGTCTCAAACTCCCACACACTTAATATTTCTTCATCTTTTTTTGGTAAATAGAATGAAATAATAATCATAATCTGTGTTTTTACAAAAACCAACAACAAGGAGAACAAAATTTTGTTTTTTGCAAGCAGATCAGACTCCTGCATATCGACGAACCATTGTTCGTTGCAAGATTTTTTTGGAGTTTTGAGGTCGAAAACGAAGTTAGGAGATTCTTGTTCAGTGTGGAGGAGGTTAGCTGATGTTGTTCGTCCGTTTCAGTTGCAGTTTTTTTTTTTGCTGGTACGATGCGAAGATCAAGTTGAACTGATAAGCTGATATTACTGTGGCAATTTACAACCTCGTGCTTTAAGCTGTGTTTTTTATAGCACAGTACACTATGTGGATGGAATGGGTTATTTTGTTTGAGACAATTTTAGAGGTGCACTTTTTCAATGTTTGGCAAAAGAGTCGATTTTTAATTTTTTTCTTCAAGGACATCCACAAGGCGTGAATTTTTTAAAGAACATTTTTCGATGCCTATCAGAAGCGCGGATTTTTTTAAGAATATTTTTGATGCCTATCAGAAGCATGGATTTTTTAAAGAATATTTTTTCAAGGCCTGCCAAAGGCTTGGATTTTTTAAAGAATATTTTTTCAAGGCCAACCAAAGGCGTGGATTTTTTTAAAGAATATTTTTTCAAGGCCTACCACAAGGCGTGGATTTTTTAAAGAATATTTTTTCAAGGCCTATCAAAGGCTTGGATTTTTAAAGAATATTTTTTCAAGGCCTATCAAAGGCTTGGATTTTTAAAGAATATTTTTTCAAGGCCTATCAAAGGCTTGGATTTTTTAAAGAATATTTTTTCAAGACCTACCACAAGGCGTGGATTTTTTAAAGAATATTTTTTCAAGGCCTACCACAAGGCGTGGAGTTTTTAAAGAATATTTTTTCAAGGCCTACCACAAGGCGTGGATTTTTTAAAGAATATTTTTTCAAGGCCTATCAAAGGCGTGGAGTTTTTAAAGAATATTTTTTCAAGGCCTACCAAAGGCGTGGATTTTTTAAAGAATATTTTTTCAAGGCCTACCACAAGGCGTGGATTTTTTAAAGAATATTTTTTCAAGGCCTACCACAAG
>NW_026878048.1:0-22958 GCF_032173495.1 Musca vetustissima | reverse complement strand
AGAATAGTTTTTCAGGGTCTATACAAGGCGTGGATTTATTAAAGAATAGTTTTTCAGGGTCTATACAAGGCGTGGATTTATTAAAGAATAGTTTTTCAGGGTCTATACAAGGCGTGGATTTATTAAAGAATAGTTTTTCAGGGTCTATACAAGGCGTGGATTTATTATAGAATAGGTTTTCAGGGTCTATACAAGGCGTGGATTTATTAAAGAATAGTTTTTCAGGGTCTATACAAGGCGTGGATTTATTAAAGAATAGTTTTTCAGGGTCTATACAAGGCGTGGATTTATTAAAGAATAGTTTTTCAGGGTCTATACAAGGCGTGGATTTATTAAAGAATAGTTTTTCAGGGTCTATACAAGGCGTGGATTTATTAAAGAATAGTTTTTCAGGGTCTATACAAGGCGTGGATTTATTAAAGAATAGTTTTTCAGGGTCTATACAAGGCGTGGATTTATTAAAGAATAGTTTTTCAGGGTCTATACAAGGCGTGGATTTATTAAAGAATAGTTTTTCAGGGTCTATACAAGGCGTGGATTTATTAAAGAATAGTTTTTCAGGGTCTATACAAGGCGTGGATTTATTAAAGAATAGTTTTTCAGGGTCTATACAAGGCGTGGATTTATTAAAGAATAGTTTTTCAGGGTCTATACAAGGCGTGGATTTATTAAAGAATAGTTTTTCAGGGTCTATACAAGGCGTGGATTTATTAAAGAATAGTTTTTCAGGGTCTATACAAGGCGTGGATTTATTAAAGAATAGTTTTTCAGGGTCTATACAAGGCGTGGATTTATTAAAGAATAGTTTTTCAGGGTCTATACAAGGCGTGGATTTATTAAAGAATAGTTTTTCAGGGTCTAAAGAATCTAAAGAATATTTTTTGGGGTTAAAGAATATTTTTTCCATTATGTCCTCATCTCTGAACTACTTCCATTTCGCTAAGTTTGGCAATGACATCAATTCATAATTTGAAGGAAATTTTGTGCTGAGTTACTATTCAAATTAACGAAATAAATGAAAAAAATAAATCATTTTATTTTGCAATTTTATGTCTAAATTTACACAGACCTGTAAATTGGCGAAAAAAGGGAATGGGGGTGTGATGTTACTTTCTTAGTTCATTGTCACTATTGTGGTTGTTGTTGTTGTTGCTGTCGTCGTCGTTGATGATACTGATGATGATAATGTTGTCGACGCATTCGTTTTCATTAAAACCTTTCAAGAGATTTTATAGTCTAATTTAATAATATCAACAAACGCGATAAATGGATGACTTACGAGGGGTGGGAATGAAAAATTTGAAGACTACCTTTTTCGAAACTAAAAAAAATATATCTAAGGTTTTGTCACCAAAAAAATCCATTGCTTTAATTTTCTATTTTCCCCTTTTGGCCCTAACGCACCTCGTATTTATGTCGGAATATTCCACACTTTATTTTCTTCTTCTTACTCTTCATACTTTGCGATTAGTCTCGCCTTGTTATAAAAAATCACAAACCAATGCG
The DNA here is from genome assembly GCF_032173495.1 of Musca vetustissima. Classification (NCBI taxonomy): domain Eukaryota; kingdom Metazoa; phylum Arthropoda; class Insecta; order Diptera; family Muscidae; genus Musca; species Musca vetustissima. The sequence continues at coordinate 21,452 of NW_026878048.1, read as the reverse complement.
AATCACAAACTGGCTATTGAAAGTAATTTAGTGTTCAGTAATCCTCAATAACAGAGATCTGATTGTCTGATCTGCATGCTCGCATGGGGCTATGGTTATGGCTCCGGAAAACTATGATTTATTTAAATTAATTGTTCGTCTGTCTAATAAATTATAGAAAAACAACAATAATAATATCATGTCGTTATTTATTGGTAAAGCCATACATAATGTGTGTTTAATGTTCCTGACAGGGTTGGGACAAGATACATATTTTATGAAATTAAAAGTAATTTTAAAAAAACTACGCCTTGAGGTAGTGCCTGAAAAATAAATTTAAGGAAGTCTACGCCTAAAGATTTCTAAAAAAAATGAGTAAAAAATCTACTCCTTATGGCAGTTCCTGTCTCTAACTATCACCTTGAGACCAAAAGACCTAAAATCGATCGGGGCTGCAGGGAGAAAACTCTCAAGTTGGGCTAGGACATTGGATTTAACGCGTGAAGATTGGAGATTTGAGGTCTATCCTAAAACGTCGATAATTTCGTAAGTGCCGAACGTTTTATACCCTTAAGCACAAGGTGAACATTCAAAATACCAAAATCAATCCTTGTCATTCAGCTCGTAAAACGATGTCTCTGAACCAGAGATGGTCTGGCAGAAACAGTGACGTCGAAAACCTAAAAATTCGTCGCACGGAGCATCCCTGCTCTGAACAGGCATACGTACGATATAACTTTTTATTCAGACAGATTAATAATATTATAGAACCATTAGATCTAAAGAGACCTTTTGAAGGCACTCTTACTTTTAGTCTTCGTTTCCCCTAGATGGAGGTCCTGGACTCATATTTGTGGCAAGGATCTGCTTGTGTAGGAAACATGGTTCTTGCTGCAGCTGGTCTATAATGACTTCCTGTGCTTCAACTCGTATATATTATCCCATTTCCTGCTTTGGGGTGGTGATATATATTAGCACAGTTCCGGCTATAGCTGCAACTGAGTCGATTTTACCAAATTGGCCAGTGCCAGAAATTGTGAAGCCCCTAAAAAATTGGTGACTTTCACCATAGATGGAAACCATTTGACGAGAATTTGGCAATAGCAAATGGTTCATTGGCTAGCGGTCTTAATTCTTCGAAAAATTTAGAAACAAATTAACCAATTCTGCCGATAAATGAAAGTTTGATGGGCTTTTCTTGCCAAACTTCCTCTACATTGGCCTGTGGATACGCCATGATCCTATCACGATACGATAGTTCGGGTGACTATAAAGTCTTCAACTGATTCGAGAGGTTTTATTAAGTTGCGGCAGTATTACTCACCTAACATTGAGATAAAGAAGGTTCTTGATTCAATATTGGTTATTCAGGGTGAATGAATGCCCCTGGAGATTACCTCATCTGAATTGTAAGTGTAGAGGAGACTGGGGCACATTCAGCACTTTTTGTTTGGAGCTCTATATCTCAATGCTAATGCAACAGATGAAAACTGTAGTTTTGTCGAAAGAATCAAATTTGTCGAAAGTGCCCCTACCCGGGGCATTTGATGGGGGCACTATCGGCATAGTCGGATAATTATCATCGGTATTTGTCTGGTTGGAATTCAGATTCTCTATAGGTTTTATTTTGTTTTAATATGCGACTGAATTTTTCACTCAATTTTTCACTCCTACAGTAATTTTAATCATAAATTTCAGGATATCAGCCCTATCCAAAATTCTGGAGTCTAGCTCTATCCGTTCAAACAAAATCAAATTGTACCAATTCTGCCATCCATCAGCAACTATTATTCCAAATTTTAAGTTTCCAGCTTTCTGCCTTCGTCCAAATCCAAATTGTACCAAAACTAGTGCCTTATGGCATTTTTTCTATACATAAATACGAATTTCCAAAGATGTATCTATAGCTCAATCCTCAAAAGCAATATCAATTCCAAATTTCAGGCTATCCGTTTCTGCTCTATCTGTTCACCCAAAATTCAAATTGTGTTAAATTTAGTACCATTTAGTACCTTTCCTAATTCCTATTTTTAGGATTCCATCTCTATACACTCAATGCAAATAAGACCAAATCTAGTACCATTTTGCACTTCTGAAAAATGCATTGATGCTGTTCGAAATATGAATCATTGTGAACAATACCAATACAAGCTTTCACACATCGGCTTCAACCACAGCTTTTTATCCGCCAAAACATAGGTTATCCGCCGTACAGCGCTGACTTTGCCCTTGATCAATGATTTTCGACGCCAGGTTATGAAGTTTAATCATAGGTTCTGTTATGGTAGCTACTCCCTTTTATTCAAATTTAAATTTGTGCTAATGTATGGGTACGGGTTTTTTACAGAAACCAGTGAACGTACCTTTTTTAAAAGTAAATAGTGAAACTGATTTCATTTCTTTGGGTACCCCATCAAAAATCGTATGATCGACATTTTTGGAGAATAATTGGATGTCACAAATTTGTTTATATTTATTTTCCGGTTCTAAAAAATAAGGACGAAAAAGATGCTCAACGAATCGAGATAGAAAGAGGATATCTTTTCCAAAAGTATTCCTCATTCGATTTGAATGAAGACATGTCATCTCAAATTTATAAAGGCACTTTAGAATCAACAGTAACAAATGCCTATGAGGTTGTAAAAAAATCATAATCCTAATGTACATACATTGTTGAGGTATTATAGCAATGCTGAGTCATGTCATCGCGGATAATAGCATATCTGAATCGCTTCGAACAAAATGATAATCAGCAGTGATTGTTGGATGGCTTGGTTGGTTGCTAATATCAATTTATGCCTGACATTTGAATGAAGAAAAATATATACATACGTATATTAATGGAGCATTTAATAAATACATCTTATGTGGTGGCTATAAGGTGGAGTAAAAGGAGGCTAAATAATTTAGATAGATATATAATGATTATAAGAAACGAATCCCAGTTTGAAGTGGGTGCAACAATAGATGGTTTGTATATTTATGTAATAGGACTGCATGTCATTTTTATCTTAACTTTGATTCGACAACAAAATAAATACTAACTAAAAATATACTAACATTACTAGGACTACATACTGATTCTGATTACACTGTCAGACAAAATCGAGATCATGGCCTAGGGGTGGAAAAAGGAAAGGACCTATCGGAGCCCTTCAATACCGAACGAGGATTCAGACAAGGTGACAGTTTGTCGTGTGTTCTTTTTAACATCTTGCTGGAAAAGGTCATACGAGACGCAAAGGTGAACAGAAATGGCACACCAAACAACACATGTTACTCGCCTACGCTGATTACATCGATATAATGGGTCGAACATTGCGAGCCATAACAGCCACCTTGGAACAAATTGAAAAGGAGTCTGTCAAAGTGGGTCTGGCAGTAAACGGCGAGAAGCCCAAGCTGATGGTATCAACGCGCAAGACGTCCAGTAGACGCAGAACAACTGTCGAACTTGAGAACTACAGCATCGATGTAGTTAAAGACTTTATATACCTTGGTACCGCCATAAATAAAACGAATGACATCAGTTTTGAAATTCGGAGAAGGATTGTGATGGGCAACAGAGGCTACTATGGTCTAAGTAAGCAGTTTAGAAACAAGGCCACCTCCCGCCACACCCAACTCACACTTTACAAGACGTACTATTATATGGATCAGAAGCATGGGTACTTGCGCAAGCAGATGAGGCACGAGCTTTACCATTTATTCGCGGATATCGACATAGTCATCCGTATTGAGCTGCAGCGACTACGGTCGCTAGGCCATGTTGTGCGGATGAATGATAATGCTCCAGCTCAAAAGGCATATAAAAACGAGCCTAGAAGAGCCCGTAGAAGGGGAAGGCCACGAATTAGATGGAAAGACCAAGTAGAAAACAACATCTTGGAACGTGGTCTCCTAAATTGGTGGATTTGCCCACAAGACCGACGTGCTTGGAAATCTTTTTTAAGCTCGGCGTATGGAACAACCGTTCTGTAACAAGCCAGCTAAGTAAGTAAATCCAAATTTCATGATTCGAGGTCTATAGGTTAACTCAAATCGTAATTCTACCAAATTTAGTTCCATTTAGTACACCTTAATATAAATCCACGATTCCAGACCGATCGCGTCACCCAAATTGTATCAAATTTACTACCATTGAAAACGCACTCGTATGAATTTTCAAACTTTCTATATACTCCAATTCTACACACCAACATGATCCTACAAATTTTTAGGACTTTAGTACACATTATTATGAACTTCCCATACTTCCTACACAGCCTAATCATGCTCCCAAAGAGTGATCCTAATTTCGAAATTCCACCTCTATCGGGTGCACATTAGTACGAATTTCCCAAACCTACAGATCCCAATCCTACACACCAACAGTGATCCTAACACCAAAATTCAGGATTCTAGTACTATCGGTTCACCCAGAATTCAAATTTAGTACCCATAAGTATGAATTTCCAAAACTTCATCCATACCCCAATCCTACACTGCAACAGTAATCCTATTTCCACCTCTATCGGTTCGCCCAAATCCAAATTTGGTACGAATTTCCAAAACTTCTTACATAACCCCAATCTTGCCCAAACAATGATCCTAACTCCAAATTTTAGGATCCACGATCCACCAAAAATTAAAATTTTACCAAATTTAGTACCATTAGTAACCAAAGCATTACTTCCAAATTTGAGAGTTCTAGCTCTATCGGTTTAACCAAATTAAAATTGTACCAATTATATTACGATTTAGTACTTTTTGTACACATAAGTAATAAATGTCCAAAAGTACCTACATATTCTAATGCTACACTCCGACGGTAATGTAATTCAAATTTCAGGATCCAAAATTCAGGAGCCCAGCCTTATCTGTAACCTTTGGACCCAGAGTGACCCTCACCCAAAATTTCTAGATTGTAGCTTCAGCCATTTCGTCTGGGCGTTGATGTTACAAACAATCTTAAAGAGTTTCCCCAACATATCTATAATTCAATTTGGGTTGGTAACACTGTTATCGTTTTCTTTTAATAAAGTAAGCATTCTAATGTTAATAGTAAGCTCGCTAAAAGCTTATCCACTTTTCTAATGTGAATACAGTAACATAAAACAAAAAAACTGTTATTTTGGCTGACAAAGCTCTTTTTCAAACATGTTCAAATGAATTTAAAGCGATAACAATGAACTTTAAAAACTGCTGAAGAAAACTGATATGTTTCATGTCCATAAGATGGCGCTAGAGGTAATGTGAAAAAATATATGAAACCAGAATCATTTTCAGTATTTTATCAGACGGTAGAATATTCATATTGTCGGAATCCGGTGTCCATTTTAATCGGGTTGTGTTATTAAAAAATTTAAACATATTTTTCAATTGATCCGTTTGATGGAAAGTTCGAAAGGTTAACATCGAAAAGTGCGAAAGTAGAGATTGATCTGATTAAAAATAAAATGAATTTAAACAAGTGAAAAAGCGTTACCTTTCTAAAAACTGATTATGTAAACCACAATGTACACCAAATACAAATTTCAGCAATTTTTGATGAATATTTATACCCTCAGCCTTATGGCTAATGAGGGTGTATACACTTTGATACAGTGAAAATGTGCATCGTCGAAATATTGATTCTAAACCCCACGCTTTTTTGGACCAAATCCATTTCAGAAAATTTTGATTTCATCCAAACTTTGCCTATCTTATTATTTATTCAAAACTTTGTTCAAGTTCCAAAAAGGGAAATATCGGTCCACTCCTTCTGGTATGTCCCACACAGGGCTAGGCCTAAATCCGGGCTATATTTCATATAGAGTACATTATCGAACCTTATGAACTATCCTCCGCAGGTGAAATGATTACATCAGAGTCTTAGAACCAAACCCAAACACTGAACAAACCCAAACTATTTTAATATAAAAAAGGTGGTTATATGGGGACGACCCCAAAAAGGGGGCGAATATTAATAATTTTTAGTAGGGAGATTTGTTACCATATACGACTACAAAATACCAAATTGCAACGAATTCGGTTGAAAAACGCGCACAAGAACCCCAAAATACCGAAAATTGGGGGTACCCTAATGTGGGGGCTTCTCGAAAAAATTGACCTATATTCATAATTTTTTTGTGGAGAGATTTGGTACCTATTAAGAATTCAATATACTAAATTACAGCCAATTCGGTGGAAAAATGCGAACAAAAACCCCCAAAATATTGAAAATTAGGAGGTAACGTTATATGGGGGCTACCAGAAAAAGTGGGCCTATACTTATAATTTTTGTGGAGACCTTTAGTACTAAATAAGAACCCAATGTACCAAATTTCAGCGAATTCGGCAGAAAAACGCGCTCAATAACCCCAAAATACCGAAAATGGGGGGAGCACCCTTATTTGGGGGCTACCAGAAAAAATTGACCTATATTCATATTTTTTTGTGAAAAGATTTGGTACCTATTAAGAATTCAATATACTAAATTACAGCCAATTCGGTGGAAAAATGCGAACAAAAAACCCCAAAATATTGAAAATTAGGAGGTACCGTTATATGGGGGCTACCAGAAACAGTGGACCTATACTTATAATTTTTTGTGGAGACATTTAGTACCCAATAAGAACCCAATGTACCAAATTTCAGCGAATTCGGCTGAAAAACGCGCTCAAGAACCCCAAAATACCGAAATTGGCGGGTACCCTTATATGGGAGCTATGCCTAAACGTGGACCGATATTCGAACTTGCCTGCAGACAAAAGACAACCCTATGCAAAATTTCAGCACCTTATCTCAATTCCTTCAGAAGATAGAGTGATTACAACAGACGGACGGACAACTAGATCGTCTTAGAATTTTACCCTGATCAAGATTATATATACTTTATAGGGTCGGAAATGAATATTTCGATGAGTTAGAAACGGAATGACAAAATTAATATACCCTCCATACTATGGTGGAGGGTATAAAAAATACATTTAAAATACTATTGAGCAAGTGAACCACTAAAGTAATTATCCGTCTTGGGCACAACTGCATTACTAGGAACATTATGCCCCATAGTATAATTTTTACCATCACTTTGGATCCTGTTATGCGGTATACAGTATGAAATCGTATGAAAATGAAATGCTGCTTAAATCCGGTAAAACTGTCAACTTAAAGAGACAGTTTCTAGAATCTTCTGAGGCTAAATGACAGGCCCGAGTGGCAACAGGATATCCATGTATGTGGACAAATCCTGCGTAGAGAGAATGATAATGTCGGTACATGTGTAAAATTGTCAATAGAATGCGGTTATTTTAATATTGGTACACAGAAAATATGGTTAAAGAGAAAGGCTCTAGAACAGGGAGTTTAGGGTCTATCGCTGATATATTTAATTAACCATTTATATCGAAATATTTTGGAAAATACATATGCGAATTTTATAACACCAATGTAGAGGTCGATAAGAGCGTCTGAAGTAAATGAAATGTTTATATTTTTTTTAAATAGTGGCTATTTCTTAAGGCCAGGTATGAATACTAACAACAACACCCCAAAAACACAGAGGTGGAAGATTACAGTATATAATGCAAGGGAGCCCCTGCCTTACCCAAACGTAGCCAGAAAGCAATTCAGGGACGAGAAGGGCTCCGTAGCAATCTTATTATATAACACTTATAGTGATTCTGGCAATATAAACATAAACAGCTGAAAGAAGTCAAGAATTAAATAAACAACCAGATTTTGGATCGTGCGCTATAGGAAGGGAACACCTCAAAGTCCTCAAACTGAGCCGGTAAGGAATGAAACGATTTTTCAACATAAATAAAACATTTATTCGGTTGAGCCAAATTGTGAATGCACACCACGTTGAGGGAGTACCATGTGGTGTACATTCAATTTCTTTGATAGGTCGGAACATTTATATTTTATATGTCTTTAATGAGATTGTTTATGCTCGGAAAAAATAACTGGCACTCAGTTTCATTAGACCTAAATTACCGGACTTCTGTATGGGGAGTTTTTTGTTCAACCGGAATTAGGAATACCAAATTAAAATTAAAAATGCCGAAGATGGGGCAGGACCTTGAGGGCTATAGACCTGTATCGAAGATTGTCTGTATATATTGGTTGAACTTTAGGACTTTATTTAACATGCTTCGGAATGTCCGATTTGAGCCAAATATACATCGTTTTGTTGTATGATTTGTTGCCATTTTAATCGCAACTTCATAATACCTCCCTCATAAAAGTCCTGCTCTCTATTTGCAATAAAACTCTAGTAGTCGATTTTCACAATCCTCCCTAGATACAATTTTTTATCATTAAAGGAATTTTGCAATGCAAGAAAAGGATGGTAATAGCTTGGTGACAAGTCCGGACTGTATGGTGGATGCATTAAAACTTCCCAACCAAGCTCTCGAAGTTTCTGGCTAGTCATTGTGTATGCGTGTGGCCTGGCCTTGTCCTGGTGGAACATGACACCTCTCCTTTGGGCAATTCTGGCCTTTCGGGTCAGTTGTAAATGGTTTATAAATATGTTTTCACCCTCCGAAACCCCGGAATGCCAAATTACAGCTCATTCGGAAATTGCGGCTAATACCTCTAAAATACCAAAAAGGTGGTGACACACACTTATATGTGCTATACGAAATTGTAAAAATTAATATAACCAATTATGCCAAATTACAACCACTTCGGTTCGAAAATGCGGCTAAGGGCTCTAAAATACCGAAAATAATGTCTTTATATGCGGGATATATGATAAAACATGCACATATATTGAAAATATTCTGGAAGGATGTTTTTACCCTCCAAGAACCCAGAATGCCACTAGGTGGATATTAGCTCTAAAAACTTCTAAAATACCGATCATGGGGCTTGATTTTTATCTGGGTCTATATCAAAATGTAAACCTATATTGACAATTTCTTGTGAAGATGTTGTTCACCATCTAAGAGCCCAGAATACCATATTACAACGTTTTCGGACCAGATTACCAGGAATCAAATAAACTAGAAGTGCTTCCAAGGCGAACAAATTATTTTTTTTTATTTCCATCTGGGGTGTAAAATGATGAAGACTCCATTATGTTAGACGAAGGGTAGCCGAAGGGTTTTCATATTTATCCCAATCGAAGTCTCAAAAAAGCTTTGTGTTCATTGTTTTTCTCGCTTCGTTTGAGAGAATTTACTTTTCGTTAGACCATATCGTTCAGTTTTTTTCTGTTACTCGCCTAAAAATTACATCTGTTTATCGAGCACCACCTGATATTTGGGTTCTTACTTCGACGTAATTTTTTCTTTCGTATTTTACTTTCAGCAAATACAGACTGATAGGTGCCAAATCCGCAGGCAGGGGTGTACAAAACAATAAATTAAAAATAACTTACAGAAAACAAAAAAAAAAAAAAAAAAAACAGAAGAAGGAAAAAAAACCAACTGTTGATAGAAAATATTTTACTATAAAATATAAATAATAGAATGTAATACAGTGTAACCCCATGTGAAAGTATACAATCACATTTGGCGAACATTTTTCTCAGGAAAATCCCTTTCTTGTCAATATTTTTGATATACCCTTCATTAAATTGAATATTCTTTTGAAAAGGTTCAACTTTTTGGTGAGTCAATTCTTCTCCATAGTAAAGGCCGTTCACTGCCTACAGTAATTCGGCGATTGAGAGAGAGTTCATTGTTCTTTACAATGAAAAATTCGTACAAATTCTTTGCAAAACTAAAAATATCCGACCATCACCTTGACAAACCTCAGAAAAATATATAGGACAATTACAGTTTTTGTTCTCGGTGATATAGAACGATTATATTCGCAATCTGGGATATCATTTCAAACATATCTCATTTTTAGCATAATTTACAAATTATTTCGTGGACCACATCTTCAGTTTATAATTCTTATTGACCCTACATATACATACAAACATATTTGTAAGTAAATTTCATTGTCTTCTGTTTCGAAAACAATAATTTGATATTCTTTTGAATATTTGTTTATATGAATTTGAATGACTTTTAATTTTATTCCGGTACTTTTTTTGGGGAAAAGATTGTTAAGTAGTCACCTACCTGTCTGCAGTTCTGGTTTATAATTTGTCTCAGATTTAAATCACGTGCCCCTACGAAATATTGTTTTTCAATTCAATTCAACCCGTTTTGGTGTTTTTTTAATAAAAATCAACAACAAGTAAATAAAATGTGAATTTGTATAGAAATTGAAATAAAAGGGAATATTCAATTTATTCAATAACTATTCGAAACGTAAATTTTTTAAAGAATAGATTCTCAGGGTCTAAACAAGGCGTGGATTTATTAAAGACTATTTTTTTAGGGTCTAAACCAGGCGTGCATTTATTAAAGAATATTTTTTCAGGGTCTAAACCAGGCGTGGATTTATTAAAGAAAAATTTTTTCAGGGTCTAAATCAGACGTGGATTTACTAAAAAAAATATTTTTTTAGGGTCTAAACCAGGCGTGGATTTATTAAAGAATAGTTTTTCAGGGTCTAAACCAGGCGTGGATTTATTAAAGAATAGTTTTTCAGGGTCTAAGCCAGGCCTGGATTTATTAAAGAATATTTTTTCAGTGTCTAAACAAGGCGTGGATTTATTAAAGAATAGTTTTTCAGGGTCTAAACCAGGCGTGGATTTATTAAAGAATAGTTTTTCAGGGTCTAAACCAGGCGTGGATTTATTACAGGGTCTAAACCAGGCGTGGATTTATTAAATAATATTTTTTCTGTGTCTAAACCAGGCGTGGATTTATTAAAGAATAGTTTTTCAGGGTCTAAACCAGGCGTGGATTTATTAAAGAATATTTTTTCAGGGTCTAAACCAGGCGTGGATTTATTAAAGAATAGTTTTTCAGGGTCTAAACCAGGCGTGGATTTATTAAAGAATAGTTTTTCAGGGTCTAAACCAGGCGTGGATTTATTAAAGAATAGTTTTTCAGGGTCTAAACCAGGCGTGGATTTATTAAAGAATAGTTTTTCAGGGTCTAAACCAGGCGTGGATTTATTAAAGAATAGTTTTTCAGGGTCTAAACCAGGCGTGGATTTATTAAAGAATAGTTTTTCAGAATAAAAAAATGTAAACAAACTATCAATGGACGGGTTTTTTTCTAATTTGAATATTAATTCGTTTCATATTGATCGCAATTTTATTACACATCATGGTACGTGCATATATAAATATTATTTGATTCAGACGTAGTAGTGGGCTATTATGTAAATGAAGAAAAATAATAAAAAAATATAATTGGTTTGCACAAACATTAAGAAAAAATTTTGACCGACCTGCTTGGAATATCTAGCTAGCTAGAAGATATCTTGTGTGGTACTTTACCCTCCTAAGTTTGAATTTTTTGGGGTCGAGATGGTATAGGGCTTTTATATTCTTATTCCGAACCTTTAGAACCCTCAAGAGGGTCTTATAAAGAACTCTTCGGAATATAGAAGACCTTGTCTATAAGACATAAATTAGTATTCCATAGAATCTCATGTCAGTCTAATTATAAGTTCTACAAAAAATAATGTTTGTATTCCATCCAAATTTTTAATATTTTGGCTAGTTCGACACCATGTAATTTGCCTTGTTTTTTGTATTTCAATAATATATTGAAAACAATAACCCCCTTGAATCGCAATCCAAGTTGGCTGGCTGGCTAGCTAGCCAAGCCAATCTATTACCATTTTAACAACAGCTTTGTGTTAAACGCTCCCACCACTCGCCAACAACAACAACTGTCGCACACTAGAGATGACGGGCGGCGGAACAAACATTTGACGCTATTGACAGGCAGACACTATTATTGCCGGATAGTTTTAACCAGTTCAAACGCGTTTAAACACGTTTCAGCCGGTGTTACAGAAATTTCTAAATTCCAACAACAAAAACAACAAAGTTGGACGTGAACGACGACAACAACACGTTCTAATGCGATTCAGTTTTAGGTATTGTTTATAGTTTTGTTTTTCTCTTTTTTTATTTTTCTATTTTGGATTCGGTTTATTAATTTTATTTTTGTTCAGTTGTTTCTTGTTGTTGTTGCTGTTTATTTCCTCTCCAGTAAAATAGTTGTTGTTGGGTAAAGAAAATGCATAACCGGGTATTATATCATTTTTTTTAAACCTGTCAACAAAAAACTGGTCAGTGTGAAACCACTTTCCAGTAAATTCATATTCATAAAAACTTGCAGCTACCACCTTTAAATATGGGTCATTTTAGAATATGGATGAAAGTGAATTCATATTCAATATGTTTTTAAATGTTTGAATTTTGAAACTTTGAAAAACTAATCTTTAATAAATCCACGCCTTGTTGGGACCCTGAAAAACTAATCTTTAATAAATCCATGCCTTGTTGGGACCCTGAAAAACTAATCTTTAATAAATCCACGCCTTGTTGGGACCCTGAAAAACTAATCTTTTATAAATCCACGCCTTGTTGGGATCCTGAAAAACTAATCTTTAGTAAATCCACGCCTTTTTGGGTCTCTGAAAGAATATTCTTTAATAAATCCACGCCTTGTTGGGACCCTGAAAAACTAATCTTTAATAAATCCACGCTTTGTTGGGACCCTGAAAGAGTAATCTTTAATAAATCCACGCCCCTTCTGCTTCAGATCCATATAATCAGCGTCTTGTAGAGTGTGAGTTTGGTCTGGCGGAAGTGTGAGGTGGCCTTGCTTTTGAGTTGTTTGCTCAGACCATAGTAGCATCGGTTGGCCATAACTATCCTTCTCCGATTACAAAACTGATGATGGACGTCTTGCGCGTTGATACCATCAGCTTGGTCATCTCGTCGTTTACTGCCAGTCCCAATTTGGCTGACTCCTTCTCAATTTGTTCAAAGGTGGCTGTTACCGCTCTCAATGTTCGACCCATTATGTCGATGTCATCGGCGTAGGCGAGTAACATGTGTTGTTTGGTGTACAGTGTGTCATTTCTGTTCACTTTTGCCTCTCGTATGACCTTTTCCAGCAGGATGTTAAAAAGGCCACACGACAAGCTGTCACCTTGTCTGAATCCTCGTTCGGTATTAAAGGACTCCGAGAGGTCCTTTCCGACTTTAACTGCTGATCTTGTGCCAGTTAAATTTATCCTGCATAGCCGAATTAATTTTGCAGGAATGCAAAATGCAGACATGGCTTTATACACCTCTGAACGGCTAGGGCTGTCGTTTTATGTGTTTTTTCCAGGATTTGACCATCATTGACCATTGGCTTCAGTCGTTCACACAGTACGCTGGATAGCACTTTATAGGCGATGAGAAGGAGACTTAATCCTCTATAGTTGGCACATATCGTCTTGTCTCCTTTTTTGTGCACTTGACACAGGATGCTAAAGTTCCAATCATTGGGCATGCATTCTTTTAGACAAATTGTACTAATCAGCTGGTGCATGCTCCTTACCAGCATCTGACCACCAGTCTTGAATAGTTCGGCTTGTAATCCATCGACAGCTGCTGATTTATTATTCTTCAGCCAATCATCTATTATTGGTTCTGGGGTATCCTCTTCACCGCTACTATTTGATATCAGAAGTTTTTCAAAATGCTCCTTTCAGATCCTCAACACGATGTCTGTATCTGTCACCAGGTTTCCTTCTTCATCTCTACAAGAGGATGTGCCTGCACCAAAGCCTTCGGTTTGATGTTTTACCCGTTGGTACAATTTTCGGATTTCATTCTGACTCCTGTACATCTCGATTTGCTCACGCTCACATTTTTCGTGTTCTTTCTTTTTTTCTGAAAATACGTTTCTCCTCTCTCCTTTTCTCCCGATAGTTCTCCATCGTATTACGTGTTGCTACAGTCCACAGGGTTGTCCTATACGCTGCGTTTTTCATATCAGTAGCATTATGACACTCCTGATCGTACCACGGATTTCATGATGGTGGTCTTTGCAGCTTTTGCTGCAATTTGTAGGGAGTGGGCAACTCTCTGCCACTGTGCTTCTATACTACTATCGGGACAAGGGGTGCTTTCGTCAAGCAGTTGGGTAAGTTGAGCGGAGTAGGCTTCTGCTATTTGTTGTGTTACATTAGATCGCACCTTAGCTGCTACATTAAGACGGAATCGATATTCGCTCTTCGGATAGATCGGACGTCTAAAACACTGGATGAATGCATTCCGTCTATCACAACATGATCGATTTGATTTCTCGTTGTTCGATCGGGAGAAATCCAAGTGGAATTGTGTATATCTGGTGCTGCTAACTACCAAGTTTTTTGCTGCCGCGAAGTCAATCAAACTCATGCCGTTGTCTGGAGGCTGAATTTTCCGACACTGAAAAAATATTCTTTAGTAAATCCACGCCTTGTTTAGACCCTGAAAATATATTTTTCATACCTTTGGGTCCCAGAAAAAAATATTCTTTAATAAATTCACGCCTTGGCTATTGGGATAATGATACTCTATGGAGGACCTAATTAAATTACCATCAAACCAAGGTGTTAACCAACCACTTGCAACCACCCGCAACCAGTTTGAACCATACATAATGGATCTTTAGCGCCAGGTAATTGCAATAACAATTTACCAAACACTTCTATGTTGGTATTTGACGAACATATGTTTGTATGTATGAATGTGTAGATTCCAAAAATATTTGTTGGATTTTAATTCATTAACACGTTTAAGTAATGATTATCACCATTTTTTCGAAAAAAGAAAAATAAATATTGTAAATATTAAGTGTGGGACCCTGTTATGAAGCGGGATTTATAGCTTCGAATTGCTAAACAAATGATCGTGTCTGTGGAGAAGACAAAGGTTTTATGGCTATTTTTATGCTACGTTAATTTTTAACAGGTAGACAAGGTAAACAATCCGAAAAAGGTAGGTAAAATTTCTTAGGGAAATATTTAATTTTTTAATGAAAGGAATTTCCATTAAGAATTTGTTTGCCAAATGTTGGAATCGCGGATTTTTTTGATAATGATTTGAAATTTGAACGGAAAATTGCATATTCATATGAGATGCAATTTTGGTGAGATAGAAGGAAGAGAGAAAAACATATATAAATTAAGCTAAATTATATTAGATGCCCATATAGGAAATATTTTTTCAGAGATTTTTTATGTATAAAATATTTTTTTTCCATTTGATCTTCACACCATTAATAACAATAATGTCCATTATCATCTTCACTATATTGATCGGTATAATCATAACAACTAATTCGTCATCAATATCGAGTGACGTTTGGTATTCGCCGGTTCCAACCACTATCAACAGATTATTGCTGTCCGATTATGTGTCTGTCAGATACTACTTACTATAGGCAGCTCCGCAAGTCATTTGGTTCTGGCAAAGTAATCTGCCAAGAAAACGAGAACACCACGTCCGTCGTCTTCGTAGTCTTCTTCTGATGATGAAAAGTAAAATCAAAACAATTTTCAGATACAAGCGGTCTGGGCCGGCTAAAAACCTGAAATAATGATAAGATGATACAATAACAAATTGACAACAACAACTATAGCGTATTAACGAATAATACAAAATTAATCGCATATTATACAATTTGCAAAAAATAAGAAATAATAATAACAACAAATACAACAACATAAATTAATGTTATTAAAATATATGGTTCAAGGAAAGAACTCGATTAAAGAAAATATTTTCACAGGCGGAACTTTTAAGAAGATTTTTCAGGAATTCAGTCGTGTGTTCTTTTTTCCATTACCAGGAGTGGAATAATTAAAGAATATTATTTCAGGGAACATAAAAGTCGTGAATTTATTTAAGAATATATTTAGAGACCGTAGCAGGCGTGGACCATAGGAGGCGTTGTTCAGGAAACAGAAAAATTTGGCAAACCATGGTTTTGGGAGGCTGATATATGTTTATGTATTCTGCAATTCCCACCGAGGTGGTTGTAGTTGTGAAACCAGTGGGCGGAGCAGTATAGTCGGACGGGGCCGACCATATGATACCCTACACAACTTCCACGAAACTATAACTTTCTGTGGTTCTATATTCTGAGCTTGGGCAATATTTCGCGATGTTTGCACCCTCTTGACCGACTACAACTTTTCTAATCACTTGTCCAGATTCCCTTCACCGTGGGTTGTGTTGTGATGTTCGGCTTTCAATTTTAGCCTATAGATCGACTCGCAAAAAAACACCAAAAAATAAGTTTTCAATCCACTTCATCCCAAAATAATTACCTGATCATTACCAAAAGTTATAGTCGTTATCGGTGACCATAACTTGAACCTCATGGAAAATTTCAAATCTATCAGTCCTATATTTCCGCCCTCTAGTGTGGTAATGGGCTAGTAAGTAATATATGAATACGTAAGCATCTGTAAATATTTATGTGTAAGTCCCGCATCCCAGTACATACGACAATATAATTGGTATCAATTTAAAGGTCAACCACTCCTCTTGAACATACTATCAACTTCTCGGGTTTAGGACCCCATAGAATACAAATTATGTCATTTTTCACACAAAAAGTCAGGGTCCATTTGACCAGCTAAATATTGACCGATCTTTATTAAAACAGGCATACTTATTCTTTGACGCCCGATCCCCTTCTCCTTGCAAAAATTCGCGGTGCTTGGGTCATAATTGTGGCCTCTGGAGCGACCAGAAAAACCGAAAATAAATAAATAAATAAAGTTTTTGGTCGATTTCATCCCCTAAATATTAACCGATCTTTTCCAAAATAGGAGTCTTCATTGGCCAGAACCCATCCTACATGTAAAATTTCGTGAAGATTGGTCCATAACTGTGGCCTGTATCGTGTTTACAAATTATAATGGACAGACGGACGGACACACATGTCTAGATCGACTCAGCTAGTCGAGATATGACGATCGGTATACTTAAAGGTGGTTCTAGGACCAATATTTCGCAGCGTTACAAACTTTTGGGTCTGCACAAAGCAATAATACCCTGACAACATAGTTGTGTAGGGTATAAAAATATGAGCCGATAATTTGGGAATGTGAGTATTGGGAATATGTGAGAGTATTTATTTAGGAACTACCAGAGTTTTCTAGAATATAAGCTTATCACAAAAACCTACCACCAAATCGTTGATTTGTTAAATAATCAAATAAAGTCTAAGGGTCTTCATCGAGTCATTATACCATCAGCCTTATGGCCAATGAGGGTATATACACTTTCATACGGTGAAAATGTGCATCATCGAAATATTGGTTTTCTTCAAAACTTAGTTTGAGTTCGAAGATGGGGAATATTGATCCACTCCTTCTGGTTATAATATAAATAAAATATTAGGATTGCAGAATCTATTACCTTTACAAAGCCTAGATAAAGTTATTAACTCCTGAAACCCCTTTGATAAAAACATATCTTATATAAAGAGAATAATAAAACCTGTGTGAAATTCCAAAGATATCCGTAAATAATAGGCTGAGGGTATATGGGAAATTACAAAATTCCTATTTTTTGAGTGTACACTTAAAAAGGTCCACACAAATGGCGTAGAACCCCGCGTGATTTTAGTTTTTTTACGTGCCGAATTTGATAAGCCCAGCCATATCCAATTCCGCCCAATAAAACGGAGGATATAGGTACCTTGAATGTAGGAATTCTTTAAAAATAGGTTTACTTTTGTATATTTTCATAGAAGATTACTGAAATCTGATGCGCATAAAATATTATGCACGTTGCGTCATTTTTAGCCGTTTTTATGGGTTTTAAATAGTAAAATAATTATTGGAAGAGATTGATTGGGTTTAAACGAAAACCCATTGCGGAACAACTGATTTCAACAAAATCATAAATGAATCTTTTCTGAGTTGATTTATGCATGTCCGTCCGTCTTTTCAATGTAAACAAAGTACAGGTCGCATTTTTGATTCGAATTGGATGAAATTTGGCACAGCTCATTTATTTGGCCCAAGGACGAACCTTTTGAAATTGGGAAAAACCGGTTCATATATATTTTCGTCTGATTTTAGGTAAATAGGTAAAAAATTAGCGCGAAATTTGGCATAGCGTACTGAATTAAGTCTAGAAAATGCGTGTTAAATTTCGTGAAAATCGGTTCAGATTTAGATATAGCTCTTATATATATTTTTATCCGATTTTAAGTAAATAGTGCACCAAAGTCCCTTTATATCCTTCGATTTACACGAAATTTGGCATAGTGTAATGAATAGAGTCTAGAATGATGAGTGGTGAGTTTCGGGAAAATCGATTCAGATTTCGATATAGTTCCCATATATATAGTTCCGTCCGATTTTATGTAATTGGTGCACCAAAGTCCCTATATAACTTTCGATTTGCGCAAAATTTGGCGGAGCATACAGAATTAAATCTAGAACGGTGAGTACTAAGATTCGTGAAAATCGGTTCAGATTTAGAAATAGCTCCCATATATTTTTATCCGATTTTACGTAAATGGTGCACCAAAGTCCCTATTGGCATTGCGAACTGAATTAAATCTAGAACGAAGTTTCGTGCAAATCGGTTCAGATATACATATATTCGTCCGATTTTACATAAGTGGTGCACCAAACTCCTAATGTTTGTCCGATTAACACGAAATTTTGCACAACATATCAAATATAGACTTGAATGACGTTATTGCGTTATGTTGAAATCAGGGTTTAAAATGCTAACGCCAAAATAGCAACAACACAGAAAATTGCCGCACTGCTAACTAAATTCATCCTCAAAATATGCAGCACAGCCAAGCACAACTGCAGCAAATAGCAATACATTACGAATAATTTTAGCAAGCAAAACTAAAGCTTCTTGATTTTGTCAGCAGCTACAAAATAGCAATGAACAACTACAACATAATTGTCAACGCGACTAACAGTCAAAGCTTACAATGAAGACTAAGCACCTTGACTGCGGCTGCTTAGCAAGATTTTTAGCAAACAAAACCCGAGCATTTTTCGAGTTCAGTGTTGCCCATTGAAATTTTATAAATTATATGAGGGAATTAAAAATCGCGATTATGATAATTTCTTTTTTTCGAAGAAAGACAATTAGTAATATTTGCTAAAGAGTTTAATTTAATATATTATTTAGTTTTTAGTACTATTATTGACAGTTTTTGATTATGATTTAACAGGATTAAATTAAATAAAAACGCACAAAATGAAATGCCTTTTTTCTAATTTCTGCGTTGGCAACACACAAACATAAAAACAACCCTCGGCTGATTATTCGTCGGCAGCGAAATATGAATATGTAGTCGTACTGCCGATTAGTCATAACAAAAAAAGCTCGCATGTGCAATACGTGCTTAGCACGGATGCTACGAACTAAAAAAGCTAGCAGTTTGCTGATTTAGTCATAATGTCAATATTTTTTAGCAGTAGCTCTGTAAGACTAATGCTAATATTTTTTGATGCTGCATTTTAAACCCTGGTTGAAATTGGTGCAGATGCAGCCATAGCTTCCATATGTATTTTGAACGGGTGTCTGATTAAAATTAAATTTTTAGCACCGAATAGCGTGTATCAATTTTGCTATAAATCGTTTTTCATAAATTTGTCCCATGGTCCAAATCGGTCCGAATGAAATTAAATTTATCATAGGTTGCAGAAAGACATGAGTATGTTCCTTCGAGGGAACATTGGCATGCAATTGTAAGGATACATATATAGAATATACCCAAAGTGGTGGAGGGATGATACCCTTCACCACTTTGGGTATAGTCGGTCCAGTCCTACTTTACTACTTTCCTTAGTCCTGATTTATATTAGGCGAGTTTACTTGCGGCAATTCTTATCGTTCTCTTTTGAACTTGCTCCCTGCGTCTATACAAGGCAATTTGGTTTCAAACATATATTTTTTTAATTGAATTATTTTTTCCGAAATGACACTACAAACAAAATACACAAAACGAATTGCCAGAATATTGTCGGTACGAGCAATTTTTTTTCCATTTCTATTCCCCTTGCCCGTCTCTCCTACAAACAAAGACTTGCCGCAAGTAAACTCGCCTAATCTAAATTGAGACTTACTGGTTTTTTATGAAATTTTGAAAGAATTTTGTTATTTCCCATGTATATGTCGGTAAAACCGACTAACACTTTTTTACTTATTTATATAATACTGATTTTTAAAGAAAGAATTTTAAAGATCAGAATATCGGATTTTCAATTTGTGGATATTTTAAAAAAATATATATTTTTCTAAGCTCTACCGACGATTTTTGTAGGATCGCTAGAGAGTTATTTCTTAAGAATAATAATTTAAGGGGACCCCCCACTTTCTCGTTTTCAATAAATCGTTCTTTTCTATTTTTGTTTAATTGTGGTGGTGTTCTCTTAACTTCAATTATCATACCACACCCGGCTAATGCGTGCTCTAAAACTGGAGTGTTACAATGCAGTTTGTTTTATTTTTGTTTAACGTTTACTGGTTTTCGGTATTATAATACAAAACGCACACTAAAATTCAAAATTTGTTTATTCAAAACAAATTCCAGTTTTTGTGTTGCTTTACCAAGCCGATTGCACTTTATTTATTTGATTTGTTGTTGTATACTAAAACCAACAAATTTCAATATTCAATAATAGAAAATCAATAATGGGGCTGGTATTTCTCTTTGCTATCTGTAGACATTTTCAAAATAATAAGAAACCAATAAGAAAAGGGCTAAAATTGAAGAGAGACGATTTTTTTTTTTGAAATACAGGGGGACTGTAGTAATGAAGAAAATTTGGCTTATGAACGGTTAATTTATTAAAGAACCATATTTTTTAAGGGACCAACATTTTTGGTACCGATCAGCCAATGTGTGAATTTTTTTAAAGAATATTTTTGGTACCGATCAGTCAAGGCATGACTGTTTGTTTGATTTGTTAAAGAATTTTTTGGTACCGGCCAGCCAAAAGAATATTTTCCAGTGGACTTGTTAAATAATAATTTTTCAGGGACCATAGAAAGCCTAGATATATTTTTTCGGGGTCTAAACAAGGCGTGGATTTATTAAAGAATAGTTTTTCAGGGTCTATACAAGGCGTGGATTTATTAAAGAATAGTTTTTCAGGGTCTATACAAGGCGTGGATTTATTAAAGAATAGTTTTTCAGGGTCTATACAAGGCGTGGATTTATTAAAGAATAGTTTTTCAGGGTCTATACAAGGCGTGGATTTATTAAAGAATAGTTTTTCAGGGTCTATACAAGGCGTGGATTTATTAAAGAATAGTTTTTCAGGGTCTATACAAGGCGTGGATTTATTAAAGAATAGTTTTTCAGGGTCTATACAAGGCGTGGATTTATTAAAGAATAGTTTTTCAGGGTCTATACAAGGCGTGGATTTATTAAAGAATAGTTTTTCAGGGTCTATACAAGGCGTGGATTTATTAAAGAATAGTTTTTCAGGGTCTATACAAGGCGTGGATTTATTAAAGAATAGTTTTTCAGGGTCTATACAAGGCGTGGATTTATTAAAGAATAGTTTTTCAGGGTCTATACAAGGCGTGGATTTATTAAAGAATAGTTTTTCAGGGTCTATACAAGGCGTGGATTTATTAAAGAATAGTTTTTCAG